>NC_045434.1:84045386-84105426 GCF_002776525.5 Piliocolobus tephrosceles
ATTATCTTAAAATCCTTTCATAAAAATTTCATACTGGGAACTCCTGCAGGTCTGTTTCTACTGACTGCCTGGTTTTCATTTTCCCTTTTCTGATTTTGTTTTTGCTGTTGAATTTTTCTCTTGGTTTTCAATGATTTGGTTGGTTGTGTTTGCTGATATGTTTGGTAATTTTTTTCCTGCATGCCACATATCATGTATAAAAATTTTAGATAATTTTAAGACTCTAGATAATATCTTTCTCCAGAGGTTCTTTATTTTTACTTTTGGTAGGCAATCAGAGTAAAGATAGATTTTGGAGGCTGGGTTTCAGTCACTGAGGACTCATCTTTCTTACTCACCCTTACTCCTAAAATGTAGGCTTTCAATGGGTTCAACTGAAGGTCTGAATTATTTACTAAGGATCCTGCAACTTGATAGGCAATGCACTTCCATTTTTCTCTCTCCAGCCTTGTAAGACTGTGGAATACCACGTTCAACTTCCTAGATTCTGAGATTTTTCTGCTTTCATATCTGCAAATGCCTAAAGAGGAAAAGTGGCACTAAATGTTGGGCTCATTGCTCTGTACTATTATTCCCTTTAGGATCTTGGTCAGAAAAGTCCTGGTTTCCTTGTTGTCACTCCAATGACTTCTTACAGATGAATCCTGTAAGTGGTATTCATATAGTATTATTTTTAAAATCAAGCTTTATAGTTCTTCTTGGTGAGGTGGTAGGATGTAAGCTATTCTGTCACAGAAGCAAAAAGTTCTTAAGTTTTTAGAAAATTTATGAAAAAGGCTGGATGTGGTGGCTCACGTCTGTAATCCCAACACTTTGGGAGGCCAAGGTGGGTGGATGACCTGAGGTCAGGAGTTTGAGACCAGCCTGGCCAACATGGTAAAACCCCGTCTCTATTAAAAATAAAAAAATTAGATGGGTGTGGTGGCACATGCCTGTAATCCCAGCTACCTGGGAGGCTGAGGCAGGAGAATTGCTTGAACTCGGGAGGCGGAGGTTGCAATGAGCAGAGATCATACCACTGCACTCTAGTCTGGGCGGCAAAGTGGGACTTCATCTCAAAAAAAAAAAAAAAAAAAAAAAAACCCAAACAAACAAACAAACAAAAAAACACATGAAAAAATATTTGCATACTATTTTATTTCATAGCTACATTTTTTTTTTCTGATAAATGGTCTCATCTGCTATTTAATACTACTTCTTCCTTTTTCATATGTTTGTAGAGATACTGTGCTAGTTTCTTCTTGATGACTCAACTTTGATGAAGGTGAGTTGCTCCTAGAGGATCTATTCACAGGTTTTTAGGGATAAAAGGGCCATGTGATTGTCAACTTGACTGGGCCACAAGGTGCCTAGACATTGGATCAAACATAATTCTGGGTAGGTCTGTGAGGGTGTCTCTTAATAAGATAACATTTGAAATGGCATACTGAGAAGACCCCCCTCCCTAATGTATGTGAGTCCCATGTGATCAACCTGAACAGAACAAAAAGGCTGACTGCACCAATAGTAGGGGGGAACATCAGCTGTGACATCAGCTTCTCCTGCCTTCAGACCTGAAATGAGACAGAAGCTTTTCCTGAATGTTAAGCTTGCCAAGCTTTAGGACTGGAACTACAAAATATACTCTCCTGGGTCTCCAGCTTGCCCAGTGCAGATCTTGGGACTCGTCAGGCTATATAATCACTTGCGCCAATTCCTTATAATCTCCCCTGCTCCCAACACACATACACACACCCCCCGACCCCCCACATACACTCACTGTATTGGTTCTGCTTCTCTGTGGAACCCTAACTAATACAGGCCACAACCATGTTCTAAGTCAAGGGTCTGCAAACTTTTTCAGTAAAGAACCAGACAACAAGTATTTTCACCTCTGTAGGCCACATAAAATCTCACATTATCGTCATCTTCTTTTTAAAAATAGCCATCTTAAAATATAAAGATCATTTTTATCATGTGGGTCAGACAAAAACAATCTGGGAGCTAGATCTGGCCAGAGGCCATAGTTTGCCAACTCTCAATTCTAAGTTATTAGGAATTCTATTAATGACACAGGATTTTATTGGTGTTTATTTTTAACCTGTATTTCTGTGCAGAGATAGCCAATTTTGGCACAAATCACAAAGCAAAACTTCATTTCTTCCCCTCTGGCAAAACAACAACAATAAATTGTTTTACGCATATAGAGTTTGTCTGTAATTCCCCCATTTAATCCTAGCTCCAACCTCCTTGTCTTCCCAAAAGGAAATGAGATCCAGGGAAGCTATCAGTCACTGCTGGCACACATTGATTTGCCTATCGCAAACAAGAGATTTAAGTTTTGTACCTCAGGGTGTGCCATTCACCTCTGAAGATACAGTTTACCAGTTTTTTTTTTTACACTTTTACTGAGGTATAATTTATATAACATAAAATTCACCCATTACCAGTGTATAGTTGAATGATTTTTAGCAAACTTAAACAGTTGTACAGTGATTGCTACAATCCAGTTTTGGAACACTTCTAATACTCAAGAAATATCCCCGTGCCTATTTGCAATTGATCTTGGTCCCCACCCTAATTTCTCTACCTATCACTGATCTGCTTTCTATTTCTGTAGTTCTGCATTTTCTGAAATCTTCTATCAATGAAATAACAGAATATGTAGTCTTTTGTATTGGACTTATTTCATTTAGATTATTGAAGTTGAACCTCAATACTGTTGCATGTATCAGAAATTCACTCCTTTTTACTGCTGAGTGGTATTCTAGTATATGGGTATGGTATGCTTTGTTTATCCATGCACCATTGATAAACATTTGTACTGTTTCCAGTTGTTTACTATTATGAGAATATAATGCTATGAAAATTCATATGTAAGTCTTAAGGGGACTAGGCTTTCAATTCTTTTCAGTAAATAGGAGAACTGCCAGGTTGTATGTTAAGTATATGTTTAACTTTTTGAGAATTTTTGGAACTATTTTCTACAAGGGCTATGCCATTTTATACTCTTATGAGCAGTGTATAAGTTCTAGTTCCTCCATATCATTGCCAATAGTTGATATGGTCACTCCAATTGAGTATAGACATTCTCGAGGGTATACAGCAGTATCTTGCTATGGTTTTAAGTGGCATTCTCCTAATGACAAACATCTTTTCATGTGCTTATTTGTTATTCATGTATCATCTTTCATGAAATGTCTATTCATCTTTGTTACCCATTAAAAAAACTGAGTTGTTTATATTCTCTATTGTTGAGTTTTAAGAGGGTTTTTTCCTTCTTTTTTTTGGAGATAGGGTCAAACTCTGGGCAGTGGCGTCATCTCCACTCACTGCAGCCTTGACTGCCTAGGCTCATATGAATCCTCCTGTTTCAGCCTTCCAGGTAGCTGGGATTACAGGCATGCGCCACCACACCCAGCTAATATATATATTTTTTTTAATTTTGTAAAGATAAGGTCTTATATATTGCCCAGATTGGTCTTGAACTCCCGGGCTCAAGTGATTCTCATGCCTTAGACTCCTAAAGTGCTGGGATTATAGGTGTGAACCACCATGTCCAGCCTTAAGAGTTCTTTACATACTATGAATACATGTCTTTTTTCCAGATAAATGATTTGGAAATATTTCCTCCTCATCTGCGCATGTCTTTTCATTTTCTTAATGTTCTTTTAAAACCATCTGCACATGTCTTTTCATTTTCTTAATGTTCTTTTAAAATTTTGATGTTCAATTTATCATTACTTTTCTCTCATTCACTGTGCTTTTAATGTCATTATCTTGACATTTTTAACCCCAAATCACAAAGATTTTCTCCTATGCTTACGTTTTATATTTCAGATTGTGATCCACTTTGAGTTAATTTTTGTATAAGGTATGAAGTAAGGATCCAAGTTCATTTTTTCTCACATATCCAATTGTTCCAGTACTATATGACAAGATTATCCTTTTCCTATTGAATTGCCTTGGCACTTTTGCAGAGAATCAACTGACCATAAACGTAAGAGCTTATTTTTGGACTCTTCATTCTGTTTCATTATGCCAGTACTACATCTTTTTGATTATTGCGTATTTACAGCAAGTATTAAAATTAAATAGTGTTAATCCTCCAACTTCTAACTTTACTCAAAATATCTGAACTATTCTTGGTCTTTTCTATTCCTCTATAACTTTAAGGGTAAGCTTGCGAATTCCAGCAAACAGCCTACCAGAATTTTGATACAGATGTCCCAGAACTTACATATCAATTTGGGAAGAATTGCTATCCCAACAATATTGAGTCTTCCAATCCATTAACATAGTTATCTCTCAATTTGTTCAGATACTCCTTAATTTATCTTAGCAGTGTTTTGTAGCTGTCATCTTCCTTTGGTTAACTCCAAGACTTCTGAAATGGTTGTTTTTGACAATTGCATTTGCTTTTTAGCATTTTTTAAGAAGATTAATCAATCTCTTCATATTAGCATAGCCAGAAGTCCACCAGCTGTTTTTGAGGGTTGTATATGCAGCATCTTCTCTTCATTAATTCCTGCACTAATATCCATTTTGGATTACCATTATTTCTGATAGCCCTTTCACATTTGTGGTTGGGGTTTCAATTGGATATTTGCAAGAGGAGGAGGAAAATGCAAACTCTGCACTGTCATATTGCAACAGTGACAAGTAGTTTTCAACAGATTGCTTAATATATGTGCACTTGGTCAGAAAAAAGTCAATCTTTGCATTATTACCAAATAAAAGCATGGACTCTGGAGCCCGACTACCTGTACTCAAATCCTACTTCTTATTCTTGAGATTGGTAAAGTAGTTTCACCCTTCTTTGACTTAGTTTCTTGATCTATAAAATGGCAAGAACAAAAGGGTACACTGTAGAGAGTTATTGTGAAAATTAAATGAGTTATATGAAGTAATTCAGAAGATGACCTGCACATAGTAAATTTTAAGTATCAGTTCATTTTTCATGTTTGAAAATGAGGTTTTACTATTCATACAGTGACACATTTGACTTATAAGAAGACTACATAGGAATATGAAAAAATGCTCAACATTTTAAGTGAAAAGGCAGATTAGTAAGTGGACTGTATACATGATTGCAATTATGTAATAATAAGGATATAGGCAGAACCTGGAAAGGAACACACAAAATTAAAATACTTATTTTGTCGTGATCACATTATGGGTAACTTTCATGTTAAATATTTTCCACATTTTTAAAAAATATTTGAAAAACAAATTTTAAAAACAAATTACAACTTTTCTGACTGTAAACAATTAATTTTACTCACTGGCATAAATTGCTAAGTTTTAAAAATTTGTTATGAGATTGAAGGAAACCAGATGGCTAATTATATTTGCAATGCTATATATATATATATTTTTTTTTGAGACAGACTGTCACTCAGTCTGGAGTGCAGTGGTGTGATCTCAGCTCACTGCTACCTCCACCTCCTGGGTTCAAATGATTCTCCTGCTTCAGCCTCCTGAGTAGATGGGACGACAGGCACATGTCACCACACCTGGTTAATTTTTGTATTTTTAGTAGAGATGGGGTTTCTCCATGTTGGCCAGGCTGGTCTCAAACTCCTGACTACAAGTGATCTGCCTGCCTTGGCCTCCCAAAGTGCTGGGATTACAGGCATGAGCCGCTGTGCCCAGCCTGCAATGAATTACCTTTTAATAAAAAGTGGGGCTTATAAGATTTACAAAAATGTCATCTAATATTTAAAAATTTATTTAAATGTTTTTATTTTTGGAGTTTAAAAATGTGAACATCCATAATACATACCTTTCAAAATTAACCTAATAATTGCTTTCTGACTTTTGTATCTGTTATTCTGTCAAGAAGAGATCTAGTTCTCTTCAAGCTGGTTCCCAATGGAACAGCTGGTGTAGCAATGTCAAATGCTTCTGTTGTCATCCTTGGGGAAAATACCCACTTCAAACCAAATTGGAAAATGAATAAATGGAAAGTGAAGATGTGAGGTGAAGTTCAGTTGATCATCACTGAGACAGACAGAATTAAAAAGGGAAAGGTAGACTGAAAATTAAGAAGAGAGAGATGCAAAAATTGAATAAAAGTTTGAGAAACACAGCAGAGGTTCAAATGGAAACAGAGATTCCAGATCTCCCCCATTTTTTCAGGAATAAATATTGTCCTGTAACCACTGGACATTAAATATTTACCTACCATATGAATTTGCTCTCAAAGTGCTACTCATATCCTACCTACCTTTCAATTTAGCAAGAATGGGTAATTTTTTTTTTTTTTAAACAAACTATCCGTCAGGCCTCATCAAGGAGGCTTCACTACATATACTATGTCCCTTTCTCATGGATGTGTTAGACTGCAACACAATTTTCATCAAATAAGAAGTTTTGAAAAATTCTCTCTAAATATATATTTTAGAGAAACTCAGCAGAAATGTATGGGTAGCAATGAAATTAAACCAATAATTGAATGTAAAAACTTGATCTACATTCGACTTATTTTCCAATATAATTTTTCTTAAAATGTAATAACATCTTTAGTAGTTAACTCAACAGAATCTTAAAATTCTGTCTTATAGGATAAAATGACATTAAATTTTGTAATCAAATTAGTCAACACATGAAGTAACAATTACGTGACCTGTCTGGATAAAGTTCAAATATTGTTACTCTTATTTCAATGGAAGTAACTGTTATACAATAAAGTTCATGCACTGTTCATGGCTTAAAAAATCAATTTATATTACTTACTGTTCAGCCACCTTCTACAATGTTTGTATATGTTAGCTTTATAAGACTTTACAATATGAACAGTATTCTTTCTCAAGTAGTTTTCAACTAGTCATTTTTTAAAGGCTTAGAAAACAAGCATTCATTTTTTAAATGTTTAAAATACTTATTTAGCATTTTAAATGCTAAATAATCATGGGGAAAATAGTGAAAATACAGAGCTATATATAAAACAAAAGGAAGAGTCTCTATTTTACAAGTAATGGTCTTTCAGTTTGTTATTGGAATAACTAATAATTGAACATAATATTTTTATTGGAGGAAAATACTAGATATCATTATAAAATGCAATTATCCAGCCCTTCTTATGTAAATGTAAGTAGAATTATTAAAACTTCTGGGATGGGCGCAGTAGCTCATGCAACCAGGCATGGTGGCTCACGCCTATACTCCCAGCACTCTGGGAGGCCGAGGTGAGTGGATTGCCTGAGGTCAGGAGTTCGAGACCAGCCTGGCCAACACAGCAAAATTCCATCTCTACTAAAAATACAAACATTAGCTGGGTGTGGTGGTGTGTGCCTGTAGTCCCAGCTACTCAGAAGGCTGAGGCAGGAGAATCGTTTGAACCCAGGAAGCGGAGGTTGCAGTGAGCTGAGATTGCGCCACTGCACTCCAGCCTGGGTGACAGAGTGAGACTGTATCAAAACAAACAAACAAACAATAAACTTCTAGTTAGTATTAGGACTTTTACAACTGCTTGTTAGGAATTAGCACAAGAAATGCAGAATGGTGGGAAGTTGAGAAATTTGAGATGCTAAGTGGAAAAAAATTACTTTAAGTATTTGAAATTTTGTTCACAAATATGGCTACTTCTCAGTTCAGTACATGATTCTGTATTCAAGCTAGAAATTAGGCTGAAATGGTTTCCTTAGATTATCACCTACCCCGGTATCATTTCTAGCTTTACCAGTTCTCCTCTGTGAGTATGAATCAGCTGTTACAATTTCTCCAGGTTTGGCCTAATTGTCCCTGTTCTTGCCAAGGGCCCGACTTAACTTGGCCTGAACTTAGCCATCCATGACAGGGCAAATGATGAATACATGAAAGAAAAGAGTAAGAAAGAGAACAGATGGTGATATGACTTTAATGTTTGTCTCCTCCAAATCTCAGGCTGAAATGTGATTCCCAGTGTTGGAGGTGGGGCCTGGTGGGAAGTGACTGGACCACGGGGGCAGGCCCCTCATGAATGGTTTAGCACCATCCCCTTGGTGATAAGTGAGTTCTCACTCAGTGAGATCCAGTTGTTCAAAGGTGTGTGCATGTCCCCAGTCTCTCTCTTGCTCCCTCCCTTGCCCTTGCACCTTCTGTGATTGAAAGCTTCCTGAGACTCTCACCAGAAGCAGATGCTGGCACCACACTTCCTGTACAGCCTGCAGAACCATAAGCCAAAATAAACCTATTTTCTTTGTAAATTACCCAGTCTCAGGTATTCCTTTATAGTAACCCCAAAATGGACTAATACGGATGGAAAGTGAAATAAGAGGCTCAAAAAAAAAAAAAAAATTGGACAATTGGACAAAGAATAAAATGAGATAAGCATAACTGTCTCTTTAGAAGACAACAAAGAATTGTGTATATCATAGAAGCAATATAACTCAGGAGAAAGACTATTAAACAAAAATGTATGCCAAATACACAGTTATATCCACAATTCCTAAAAGTGTTGAACATCTAGCATGTACTTACTCAATTAATATGAGACCAAATCACTCACCTTATCAAGTTCACTTGTCAGTTTTTTATTTTCTTCAGTTAACAACACTTTTTCTCGTTCATACTGTTGTTTGAACTCACTTTCAAATTCTTCCCTTTCACTTTGACTAACACAATTCAAAACACAAAAGGAAAAAAGGGAATTAAAGGTCAACTGAAAACTTGAAATTATTTTTCCAATAGTCACATAAAACATAAAATATCAGATTGAACTGCAGAAATATTGTCCCCAGAGAATACAGCTTGTTTATAAGTAGTGACAGGCCTGGTGAAAGCATGTTCCAGGAATTTATATTACAATAATACTGATTTGTTCATTCATTTACCAAATATTTATGGACCACTTACTAGGTGCCAAGGAATTGTAGGTCTTGACAGCTACTGCTGTCACGGAGCTTATATTCTGGTAGAGGCGGATTGCCAGTGAAAAGTGAGTAAAATGAACTAATTTCAGACAATAAGTTCTAAATTTTATATATATATATGGTAATGCAATAAATAGTATTTGGGAGAGGGTGGCTACTTTATATAGTCAGAGAAGGTCTCATCAAGGTTGATAATGGACCAAAATGAAAATAATAGTTGCCATCTGCTTCACATTCATTATGTTCTATCGAAAGGCAAATTAGTTTGAGACCAATATTCTTACAAAATACAAAGTTGCTGGGCCCTTATTTAATATTAGGCCAGAGTCACTTCCTAGTGTTATCAATTTGATTAACAGTAGTATTCCAAACATTTTGTTCTTAATTAGAATTTATATGAGCTCAGAAATTTAAAAAAATTTACTGTGAAATAATTTCAGTTTTATAGAAAAGTTAAAGAATAGTACAAAGAATTGCTGTATCCTCTTAACCCAGATTCCCCAATTGTTAATATTTTACTGCATTTTCTCCATTAGTTTCATTAGTGTTCTTCAGAACCACTAAGAGGCAGCTAGCTGCAGATATTATGCCTTATTACCCCTAAATACTCCAGTGTGTATCTCTCAAAGTCAAGGACACTCTGCCATAATCATGAAGCAATCCTCTCAATTTAAAAAATTAACATTACTAGAACACTTACCATCTGAATTCACAGACCCAATTCAAGTTATCCCAACAATGTCTCCTTTTCTTATCAAGGCCAGGATCCAACTGAGAAACATATGTTGCATTTAGTAGTCATATCTCTTCAATTTCCCTTGGTCTAGAACAGTTCCTCAGTCTTCCCTATCGCTCACAACAGTTTTATAATGTATAGGTCTCTAATTGTGTACAGTGACACTCAACCTGGGGTCATCTGATGTTTATGACTAGTCTCAAAGAATTCATTTTTGGCTGGAATACCACAAGGACGATGTCTCTCAGTGCATCCCATCAGAAGGTGCAAAATGTTGACCTGTACAACACTGACCAAACCTCTTAGGCTAAGGGTATGGATTCAGAATGAGTGGAGTCCCCAAGACGTGAGATGTGAGAAAGAAAAGAAATTTTTTACAAGAAATGCGAGCCCCTTTAAATTAGCACGGCCAGAGAGGCACTGAAATGTGACTGCAGTGACATCTCATTCTCCCAATTGAGCTAAGTAATCTACCGGCTATGGGGACTCCAGACTGAGTGTCACCAATAGCTATAAATTAACCCAACAACGTCATATTCTGGACACCATTACTCACACCCTATATAGGTCAACAATATACATCCAATCATTAATCAATATTATTTCTGCAAACCAATGAGAATTCCTGACAAAAGACTTTTGTATGTTTCCTCTCCTGATTTGTCTTTCTTTAAAAACCTGAGCCTCTTTTTTGTTCTCTGGAGCACTTCTCTGTGTTTCCTGGGCTGCAGTCCTCAACCTTGGCCCAAAAAAACTTTATATTAATTTTGCCTCAGTTTCTGTCTTTTGGACAACATTTTGGAAACTTTGGGCAGCAAAAGACAGTGCTGAGAACTCTGAACCCTCATATCCCTTCAAACCTCTGCAGGTAGAAGCAATCTCATCCCTTTCCCCGCAGCAGCTATAACCTGAGGCAACCAGCCTGTTTTTGCATAAATCATTTTATGCATAAATCACTTTTCGCATAAATCAACTTCACCTGAAATAGTTACCGCAAAAGGGGAGGCCAAGTATCTTTAACACCTACCCAATCACTTGTCATTGTCTTCAGGCCTATGATGACAGTTAAGATCACGGCAGAGATTAGATATAAAAGCAATGAAGGTGTTAAAGGATTTTGCCAATTTATATTGGAAGGAGTATGGGCAGCATATAGAAATGAATTCTAAGAGCTGAGAAAGAAAATTTTTTTTTATCTGAGGAATGTGAGACCACTTAAATTATCAGGCCCAGAGAAGTATTTAAAATGTGAGAGCAGTCACATCTCACTCCCACCTTGAGCTCAATAATTAATCACCTCTTGAGGCCACTTGCCATGTGGGCTCTAAACTGATACCAAGTAGCCATAAAATGCCATACATTGGACACCATTACTCACACGCTATAGTTCAACAATGAATAGCCATCACTAATCAATGTTATTTTGTAAACCAATGAAAATTCCTGTCAAACAACTTTGTATCAGCCCAGTCCTGGTCTCCTTTTGCTTTTAAAAACCTACTTGTAACAAAGATCTAATGGAGTGCTCCTCAAGGTAACTTGGAAGTGTGTTCCTGGCAGCTGTCCTCACTTTGGTTCAAGCAAACTCTTTTAATATATCCTGTGCCTCAGCTTCTTCCTTCAGGTCAGAAGGGTGTTACCCCAAGGTGGGCAAATAAAAAATTAAACATAGCCAAATTTATCAAATGCACATACTCATCTAGGATTTGTGGTTTAATGTGTTGACTCAACATTCAGGTGTAGTTTTTCACTGCTAAGCTGAGTAATTGAAGCTTGGACTTTGGACCCAATAGTGGCCTACAGTCAATTAGCTGGAGCGTTACTGGCTCAAGGAGATGAGAATGTCAGAGTGGAACTATTATGTGCAACCTGGTCAGCCACCCACGAAGCATCCACTTCAGAACACCCAGAAAGCAGTCCTTTCACCAAGGCATTAATAAATACACTAGTGAGAGGGCGTTAGCATCCTGGAGAAACACTATGGTAGGTGTCCCAGATGACAGTCTGCAATGACAGTGGAAAATGCTAGAATGGAATTGTATTGCCTGATTTTATTAAAAATAACAGTATTACAGATTGGCTATTGTACCACCTGCTTTATTTACTTATAGCCTGATGCTTCCAAATCCTCATCTTTTCCCTTAAAATTAAAAATCACACTCATTTACTTGTAATGAATTCAATGAACGTATGCTTAATAACATCTATTTGTGTTTCATTTAGAAATCTGAGGAAAACATCTGTGATTTGTAGACTTCCTATGCTCACCTTATTTGATTACGTATATACTAGAAAGTGTGGTGAAAGGAGAGGTTAGGGGAAAGAGGAGGATATATGAACCACAAAATGATTCCTTGTTCTCAACTCTAGATAGTATTAAAAGTTCAATTAAATTTCCAACAGTTCTATCAATACTTTCAGTCCTTCCTTCCTTCCTACATCTACATACATACACATTTATTATTATTTTAATATTACAAAGTTTATTTAAAATGATAGTTCTGTGGAGCATGATAACTTATTTACCCTTAGAAGTAAACACAGTTTTAATAAGACATAAAAAATCTTCTAAGGAAAAAAGGGGAATAATTCTTTTTTTTTTTTTTTTTTTTTTTGAGACAAGAGTCTCACTCTGTAGCCTAGGCTGGAGTGCAGTGGTGCAATCTCAGCTCACTGCAGCCTCCGCCTCTCAGGTTCCAGTGATTCTCTAGCCTCAGCCTCCTGAGTAGCCACATGCCACCGTGCCTGGCTAATTTTTGTATTTTTAGTAGAGATGGGGTTTTACAATATTGGCCAGGCTGGTCTCGAACTCCTGACCTCAGGTGATCCGCCCGCCTCGGCCTCCCAAAGTGCTGGGATTACAGGCATGGGCCACCGTGCCCAGCAAGGAATAAGTTTTTTGAAGACAATATGTATTGTTATGTGACAAACAGGCTTATATCTACAGCAATTTGATGGATGCTGCAGGATGTTAGCAATGAATGAAATTTCATGTGGATCAGGCTGGGTAATTATATATGATTGCTTTAAGGTGAACAAAGAATATAAGTAATGGTTGATCTTAAAAGTGTAATCTTAAAAATCTCCTACATAACATTATTGAAGATATTATAATTTAAATGACAAATTCAAGGAAAATAAACTAACCTCCATCTCCAAGCAAATGTGTCACTTCACTATTATCTATAGACAGATGTTAAATTTAGTTATGTTTAGGAAGCTTTCCTAACACAGAAGTTCTTTTTCCTGTTTCCTGTTAGCATTAAACAAGCTTTAAGTCTTTTCCATATTAAAAATAAACAAATTCTCCCCATAGCCTGTGTTACAATTCATTTCCCAAATCCTTGTCTTCCCATTCACTGGTAAGCATCCTGAAACAGTTTCTGTAACCACTTTTTCATGGTTTAGTTGCTCTCCACCACACCAAAATCTGGCTTCTGCCTCCACTATCTCAAGAAAACAGCTCTCTCAAAACTCAACACTGGCCTGACTGTGATTACATCCAACCGGCTGGCCACGTTTGACAGTGTTGTCCACTCTTGCCCTCTTGACATGCTGTCTGGCTTTGACTTCAGGGATCCCACGCTCTACTAGTTTTTAGTCTACATTCCTGGCTTCTTTTCAGTTGCCTTTGTGACTCTTCTACCCTTCCTGTAAATACCAATGCTCCTCAGTATTCTGTCTTAGGTGCTGTCTCTTCCCTCTCTACACATGCTGCCTGAGGTATCTCATCAATGACACTAGTTGGTTTTATTTATGTATTCAGGTGATGATCTCTGAATCTACATTTGAAGCTTTTGTGGCCTTCAAACTGCTTGTGACTTGACATCTCCACAAAGACGTCCTCCAAGCACTGCAAGTTCAATATGCCCAACTCAACAAGAGAGCTCAACACAGACAAATTCCCACCACCCCTATCTACATCAATATACTCTACTTTCTCTTCTGATAGGTTAAAAAAAAAAACAAAAACAGATTGAGTAAGGCCAATCCCTTCATTATGAACATCCTGAAGTCAAGTACTTTTCTCCAGTACTTTCCTCTTCTCCTCTCTCCTCCAATCATCTATGAGACAATTTCTATCAGATTACAATCATGCTGTTATTTCTTCCATCTTAAAAAGAAAACCACACACACAAAAACAAAGAGCAAAATATCTTCTCTGAGATAATTTCTCCTCTAGCTATTACCTGATTTCACTGCTTGTTTGTGTGATAACTCCAAGTAACAATAGTTTTACTTCTACGTTCTGTCTCCAACTGCTCTCCTTCCAGTCTCTTTTAATCCTACTGTAGGGTCTTTGCCTTTGCTTTTCCACTAAAATTGTTCTTATCAAAGTCACCAATGACCTTCATATTGCTAAACTCAAATGCCATTATTTAGTCCTTATCTCACTTGATTCAGAACTCATTTTATTTGACATGCTGACAGACTTTATGTGCTTTCTTCACTTGGTTTCCGCTGTTACAGCAGGCAGTCAGGCAGATGTAAGCAGGACAGGAGGGATCCCCTGCCCCTACAGCCCCAACCAGGAATGGCCACATCAGGTGATGGCCAGGTGGTTGTTAAACTGTCTCTAAAATAATAGTTGATCACACCTGGTGCCAGGAAGAGGCAGTCTCCCACTAGACAGAAATGCCTGAAACGTGATCAGCAGCTTCCCAATAAGATTCAGGAGTTAGGCAAGTGGGCTCGAGCATACACACTAAGAGAAAAAATGGTGGAGTTTAACTGGTGGCATATGATCTTCTTCTAGGAGCACTAGACTAGCAAGGGAAGAATGCCTCAAGTGAGCACGTGTACAACTTCAGTAAACACACTGTGCATGCAGCCCCTCCCAAGTGCTGGCAGGTCACTGTGCATGCGGACAGCCCACCCCAAGGGAAGAATCAGAGAAGGGATGCAACTCCACAGAAGCATGCCAAGTCAAAGGTTAAACACTAAGTAAAAGGTTAAACCATGCACTTGAATCTCTCAGGTCACCCACTTGGCACAATTCCAAGTGTACTTTGCTTCCTTTTATTCCTGTTCTAAAGCTTTTTAACAAATTTCACTCCTACTCTAAAACTTGCCTCGGTCTCTCCGTCTGTCTTATGCCCCTTGGTCTAATTCTTTATTCTGAGGAGGCAAGAACTGAGGTTGCTGCAAACTCGTATGGATTTGCCGCTGCCAACATGAGGACGCTAAATTTGCCTGTTATTCTCCTGTCATTCTCACTGCCCTTTCTCTATCCACTTTGCTGGTTCCTCCTCATCTCTCGACTTCTAAAAATTGCAGTACCCTAAGGCTCAGTTCTAGGAAATTTTTTTCTATCTGTACCCATTCACTAAGTGTTTTCATACAATCTCAGAGCTTTAAATGCCATGGAAGTGATAATATTCTCAGGATTTTACCTCCCTCCCCCAAATCCAGGCTGGTCTATACATCAGCCTATTTGACATCTCCAACTGAATGTCTAATAAGCATCTCAACTGTAACTGTTTAAAATGAGCTCTTTCTGTTTATGAAAGAGTCTTGTTGGGAGAAAAATGTGCCCTTGATAATACTCCCAATCCAAAACTTGCCTCTCCTGTAGTCGTCCTTTCTAGTAATATATTCTTCCAACCACTTGCACCAAAAACCTTAGTATCATTCTTGAGTCTTCCTTTTTCTCCCTCATATCGTATCTAGTCCACCAATACATTGCTATCTTTACCTTTAAAGATCATTAAAATTCAAATCCTTCTTATCCCTTTTGCCATTACCCTAGGCCAAAGCCACTGTCATCTTCTGCTTGGATTACTTCAGTCATCTTCTAAGTGAGACCACTGCTTTTGCTCTTACCTAATTCAGACTACTCTTAACCTATTATTCAGAGTGATCCTGTTAAAACACAAATCAGTCGTCGCTTTTCTGCTCAGAATTCTACAATATAGTCATGTAATGCATAATGACATTTTGATCAACTATGGACTGCCATTAGTCCATCATCTATTAGTCCATAACTGTGTAAATTTTTCTACTTTATTATAATCTTATGGGAACACTATGTGGTGTTGAAAAATTCCTATTACCTAGTGATACTGTAACTGTCTTAAAGTACTAACATAAAGCATTACTCATGTGTATGTGATGATGTCAGTGTAAACAAACCTGTGCTGCTGGCAGTGTAAAAGTATAGCACATACAATTACGTATAGTACATAATACTTAATAATAAATGACTATGTTACTGGTTTATATATTTACTATATTATACTTCTTATCGTTAGAGTATACAGCTTCTACTTAATATATATTTTTTTAAGTTAACTGTAAAACAGCCTCAGGCAGGTCCTTCAGGAAGTATTCCTGAAGAAGGCATTGTTGTCATAGGAAATGACAATTCCATGTGTGTAACTGTCCCTGAAGACCTTGTAGTTGTGACTGACCCAGAGCAACTTCCAGTCCTATAAGCTTCATTTATGGTAAGTGCCTTATATAGGTGTACCCTTTTTTTAAAAAAAATCTTGTATATAATCACATCACAATACCTTTCCCAGAAAATATCCCTGGTGTTAAGCGATGCATGACTGTAATTCCCTGCAATAGTTTTACTCAGAATAAGAAACTATGCATCCACTAAATATGACTTTCAAGGCTTTACATGATGTGGCCCCTGATGCCTCTCTCACTTGTCTCTACTATTCTTCTCCCTTTATTCTACTTGAGGCACACTGGCCTCCTCACTATTTTGTAAAAAAACTTACTCTTCTCCATGGAGAATGCTCTTCTCATACATCTGTATAAATACCTTTTCTTTAGTCTTTAACTGAGAAATCAATCACCTTCTCAGTATCGTTTTCCCTGGCCATCCTGTATTTATATAATTTGATCCTCCCCTGAATGCTTCATAGACCCTACTCCCTGTTAATTTTTTGTTCTTAGCATTTATCATTATCTGATATATTCTATGTTTTGCTTATAGAAAGTTCTATGGGACAGGAATTTTTTTTCATTGTCACTGTCTTTTTGTACCAGTCCCTACAACAGTGTGTCACACATGGTAGGTTAAAAAATATTGCTCAATGAATAAATGCAACAAACTGAATAAACTCGGGCTTCCAATATAAGCTGAGAATGACAGTAACATATATTCAGTTTCCTGAAATCTAGAAAGCTGAGTATAACTGACAATTTCTCCTGCTCTCTCATTTCTCACAGCTGCTTATTATGTTCTCCAGGTTCTATCTTCTCAGTAGATGGAATCCATCCACTTCTCTCCATCTTCACTATCATCACCTGAGGCCCACACCTCATCTCTCCAAGCTGGATTCCTACCTTCAGACTCCTCCTCCCACTTCACTCTCCACACAGTAGCAAGAGTGGTCAGTCAAAAATGTAAATATAATCATGTCACCTTCCTTCAAAGGCCTGAACTCTGTTATGACTTTGCGTCTATTTTACTTTCCGGCTTTATTTCTCACCACTCCCATCTATTTATGCTTCAGTCATAGTAAACATCTTTCATTTTCTGAAGGTGGCAAGTCCCCCTTTTCCTTTAGATCTTAGCACATCCTCCCTGGACACTCCTCCCTAGCTACTTCTTTCTCACTAATTATATCTCAGCTTTGAGGTTTATCGTTTTTTTTTTTTTTTCCTTTTTCTTTCCTGGTAGAGATATGGTATTACTACGTTGCCTAGGCTGGGCTTGAATTTCTGGGCTCAAGTAAGCCTCCTGCCACAGCCTCTTAAGTAGCTCAGATTACAGGTATGTGTGTGTGCGCCATCATGCCGAGCTAGAAGTAATTTTGTTCAGAAAGCCTAGATGTACCAAAGTTATCTTTTGTGCCTTCCCTATATGTGCTCCTATACTTACCATTCCATCCGCTTTTCTATCATGCTACATTATAATTTTCTATTTGCCAATCCTGATTTTGGTCTCCTTTAGGTCTAAGATATGTTCATTGTTTATGTATCTCCAATAATTGACACAAAACAGGTACTCAATAAGTATTTACTATATAGTAAATAATGTGATCCTTACCTTTCTCTCCTGGTTTTTTCCAATTTGTCTTTTAAAATCATAATTTCTTTGTTGAGAGCAAGTTGCTGACCTTCTGAATCATGCAGTTCTTTCTTAAGATTTTTTATTTCATTTGCATGTATTCCTTCTCTTTTAGATAATTCTTCTTCATAAAAGACACTTTTCTTTTCCAAATCAGTCTTTAGTTTGGTTATCTCTTGCTGATGTTCTATGCTGCATATTCCTGGTGAGTAACTAATTTGTTTTTGCTATAGAAGTAATAACTAAAGATTAGTGCATCTACAAGAATAACAAAATATTAAATAACTTCTTTCTGTAATATAAATGAGTATTCATATAACTGCATTTTTTGTACATCCTAACAAAAATAAAATTCTATATTAAGTCTACTAACTTTTTGTCTGCTATATATTGCAAATATTTTCCTCAGTTTACATTCCTTAATAGTCTGTCTTTGTTGCTACTTTTAAATAGTTTTCTTCACACACAGATTACATATTTAGTCAAATTTTTAGCTGGGACTTACATGATTTCTTGCTTTACATTTAAATTTCTAATTTATTTAGAATTACTGTTGGTATATGGAGTGAGAGAAAAATCTAACTGCATCCTAAATCTGATGAGGAACTGATAAAAGTTTTAAGGACATCTGTGTCTTAAAAAAATTAAAATGGACAAAGGAATGGTAGAGTAGAATGTACAAAAATAAAGACAGAAACCTTTTGCAACAGTCCTGTGAGAAATGGCAGAGGTCTAAACTAACATCTCCTTCATATCTACACTAGAAAAAAAAAAGATAGATCTCTTCACTTTCAGATACGATTAAGAAGGAGAAGAAATTGGGTTGAAGTCTACCTTTTTAGAAATAAGGCTGAAATATTCTCTCAGTAATAAGAAAGAAAAGAAAATGTAAAGTCCAAAGATTCTTCCAGGTACTACCTAAAGGGTAAACAGAAATCTGATACAGACTACAGATTATGACTGTAGGATTTCCTAAGCTTTGTAATTTTCCAAAGGTCATTAATTTGTTATATCTTATCTGTCTCTCCAGTTGCAATAAAACTTTTAAAACTAAAAGAACCTATGCACTTAAGTTTAGGGACAACAAAGAATCAAGATCTGGAGGTCAGTGTATTCTTTTCTGAAGTCAGTCATAAGGGCAATAAAACTGGTTAAGGGCATAAGGGCAATAAAACTGGTTGACTTAAAGTAGAAGGAAAAATACCCTGACTCCTTCATATTTGAAGTATATAATTTAAAAAGAGCAAAGGAAGTGATGTGGGCCAGAGAAATAGCCCTGGCGTGTCCACTGCAATATTAACCATTTATTGAAAAAAAATTTTTCATGTGCCAGATCCAGATTGTCCAATGGTTTATTAGGCAGCCTAACATGCAAAAGTCTGCTTAACTTGAGAAGAACCAGAGCAAGGCAGATTCTTGCTATTAAGCATCGCTATGAAATGATATTAACCCATCTGTAAAAAAGAAAAACCTACCAAGAAATAATAGGTTTTACTGTAGGCACTGAAGATAATTTAATGTCAGCAAACTTATTAATAACTGTGTCATAAAATGAATTATTTTAATAGATTAAATTTTAAAATCCAAATGATAATCTCAGAATGTACCCCTACCCAATAGCATTTTATAAAATCCAGTAATAATTCCAAATACTACCCTAAGTCCCACAATAAAACCATCACATAAAAAACAGTAATTATTTTAATTTAAAAGTATCCATTTTGAGCTATCCAAATAATATTTATGGTGAGCCTTTAGAGATACATTGAGTAAATTCAGAAACATCAACAAAAAGGATGTCTTCCATTATCACTCTTATGCAACATTCATTTCAGACCAACATGTAAAATAGTCTCTCTCACCAACATGTAAAGTAGTTAAAAATATGAATATTGTGAAGAAAAATAACATCTTTATTATTTCTATTTAATTGTTCACGTAGAAAATACAAATAAATCTAGTGAAATGTGTTAGAACTGAGAGTTGAGTAAAGCAATAGCATATGATAAACACAAATCAATACTTCTAGATATTAAAATAAGCAATAAACAACAAAAATTTCATTGTTAACGGAAGAATAACAGTGAGAAATTTCTGATTTATATGAAAAAAACCTAAAAGTGTTGAAACAAACTATTTAAAAGGGAAGATTAAATGGACATGTATTCAATATTTTTCATGTTATCTTCCACATAATTCTAATTAAAAGTTCTTTATAAACGTGGGAATAGAAGGGCACGGAGACATGTTTCTACTCCGTGGATAAGAATAAACTGGTAAAAATGTCAAAGAAAATACCAAGGGGTGAGTGGGAAAATACACTTTTCAAATATTAAAACATACTATAACTCTTTACTAAAGTATCACTGTGACAGATCTGCTCTCTGAAATAATTTAATTCAATACATGAGACATCTTCAGGCACTAGGTAAGGCAATGATTAATAAATGAAATTGGAATCACCAGCTAGCAATAAAATAACAAAAATGAATCTCATGTCATACCATTTAGCAAAACAAACTCCAAACAGATTAAACAGTTAATTATTTTTAGACCCAACAAACATCCAAAAGAAAGCAGAATTAAATACTTATCAAAACTCTGAGAGGAGGACAAGCCAAACTTTGAAGCGACAGAAGAAACACTGAGAAAAACCAACAAATCTTCTACAATTTTAAAAAGAAACAAGATCAAAATTAAGGGATACATGATAAATTGGTTACATGGTTGCTGAAAATACTTTAAAAAGTAAAATTTTTACTGTGCAGAGAGTTTTATGTATATGACAGTACCACATTGTTTTGATTACTGTAACTATGCAATAAGTTCTGAAGTATGAGTCCTCCAACTTTGTCCTTTTTTTTATGATAGTTTTGGCTGTCCAGGTCCTTTGCAATTCCATATGAATTTGAGGATCAGCTTTTTATTTCTGCAAAAAAGACTCTGAATTTTGATAGGGACTGAGTTGAAGCTGTACATAACTTTAGGTACTGCATCTTAACAATATTAAATTCCCCTAGTCATAAACATGAGATGTCTTTCAATTTATTTAGATTTTGTTTAATTCCTTTTGGCAATGTTTTGTCATTTTTAGTTGGTTAAATTTGTTTCAAGGTATTTTATTCTTTCAGACGCAATTGTTAAGTGGAATTGCTTTCTTAACATTCTTTTAAGATTGTTCATTGTTGGCTTATAGAAACACAACTGATTGCTGTGTGTTGATCTTGCAGCCTGCAACTTGGGTGAATTTATTTTAAGTTCAAGTCTCAAGTACCTTTCTTTTTGACACAGGGTCTCACTCTGTCACCCAGGCTGGAGTGCAGTGGCCCGATCATGGCTCACTATAGTCTCGACCTCCGAAGTCTCAGGTGATCCTCCTGCCTTGGCCCCCGGAGTAGCTGGGACTACAGGTGCCTTCTCAAAAAAGAGTTTGAGAAGGATTGGTGTTAATTTTTCTTTAAGTGTTTGGTTCAATTCACCAGTGAGGTGGTGTGGTCCTGGACTCTTCTTTATCAGAAAGTTGCCCGTCTTTTTTTAATAAGCCGCTGGAATGGGGTTGTGGAGTGCGTGAGGGTCCATCAGAAGGTTTTTGATTACTGATTCAATGTCTTTACTTGTTACAGGTCTGCGGAGATTTTCTATTTTGCCATGAGTCATACTGGGTTATTTGTATCCTTCTAAGAATTTGTCCATTTCATCTAGTTATCTACTCTGTTGGCATACAGTTGTTCCTGTTATAATTCTTTCGTTTTCTGTTGGTCAGTAATAAAATTTTCCCTCATACTTCTGATTTTAGTTATTTGCAATGTCTCTCCCTCTTTAGCTCTTTTTATTGGGAAGGGGTCAGTCTAATTAAAGGTTTGCCAATTTTGTTGACTTCTAACCAACTAACTTTTGATTTTATTGATTCTATTATTTTCTAGTCTTTATTTTATTTAGCTGTGCCCTAATCTTTATTATTTCATTCCTTCTGCTATCTTTGGATTCAGTTTGCTCTTCTTTTTCCAGTACCTTAAGGTATAAAGTTAGGTTACTGATTTTTACTTTCTTCCCTTTTAGTCCTTCCTTTTAATACAGGCATTTATAGCTATAAATTTCTCTCTTCAGCACTGCCTTTATGGCATCCTGTAAGTTCTGGTGTATTGTATTTTCATTTTCATTCATGTATTTTCTAATTTCCCTGGTGATTTATTCTTTGACTTATGGTTGCTTAAGAGTGTGTTCACTAATTTCCACATATTTTTGAACATTCCAGGTTTTTTCTTTTCCTGTAATTGATTTCTAGCTCCATTCCACTGTGGTTGGAGATGATACCTTATATGACTTCAATCTTCTTCCATTTACTAAGATGTTTTTTGGCCTGACGTATGGTCTATCCTGGAGAATCTGCCATGTGTACTTTAAAATAACGTACATTTTGCTGTTGTTGGGTGAAAAGTTCTATACATGGTCGTCCCTCAGTATCCATAGGGCATTGGTTCCAGGACCCCACTTGAATACCTAAAATCCATGGATGCTCAAGTCTCATATATAAAATGGTACAGTGCATACAACCTACACACATCCTCCCATAAACTTTAAATCACCTCTAGATTTCAGTCACATATTGCTAAATGACAGGGATATGTTCTGAGAAATACATCTCATTAGCTGATTTTGTCCTTGTGTGAACATAAATTGTACTTCCACAAACCTAGATGGCACAGTCTACTATACACCTAGGCTATAGGGTATAGCCTGTTGCTCCCAGGTTACAATCCTGTACAGTATGGTACTGTCCTAAATACCACATGGAACTGTAACACAATAGTAAACACTTGTGTCTCTAAATATAGAAAAGATACAGTAAAAATATGATATAAAAGATAAAAAATGGTATGTTGCATATAAATATGGCACAAAAGTATGGTATAAAAATAAAAACTGTTATGTCATGTAAAGTATTATGAACGGAGCTTACAGGACTGGAAGTTGGCATGGATGAGTTAGTGACTGGTGAGTGAACGCGAAGGCCTAGGACATTACTGTACACTACTGGAGACCTGATAAACACTTCATACTTAGGCTACACTATTTTTAAAATTTTATTTATCCAATAATAAACTTGGCTTACTGTACCTTTATAAGCTATTTCCTATTTTAAAACTTTCTGAACTCTTCTGTAGTAGCACTTAAAACACAAACACATTGTACAGATGTACAAAAATGTATCTTTTTCTTTTTCTTTTTTTTTGAGACAGAGTCTCACTCTTGTCACCCAGGCTGGAGTGTAGTGGCACAATCTCAGCTTACTGCAATCTCCACCTCCCAGGTCCAGGCAATGCTCATGCCTCAGCCACCAGAGTAGCTGGGATTACAGGCATGCACCACCATGCTCAGTTTATTTTTGTATTTTTAGTAGAGACACAGTTTCACCATGTTGGCCAGGCTGGTCTCGAACTCTTGGCCTTAAGTGATCCACCTACCTCAGCCTCCCAAAGTGCTGGGATTACAGGCGTGAGCCACCGCACCCAGCTATCTTTCTTTATATCCATTTTCTATAAGTTTTTTTCATTTGTAAAATTTTTGTTTTACTTTTGAAATGTTTTTGTTAAAAATTAAGACACAAACAAACACATTAATATAGGGTTTACACAGGTTCAAGATCATCAAGACATTACTAGGTGACAGGAATTTTTCCAACTCCGTTATAATCTTTAGGGATCATTGCTGTATATGCAGTCTGTGGCTGATTAAAACGTCACGATCTGTACTTACGATACCTAATGTGATATAAATGCCATATAAGCAGTTTTTACCTTTAGAATAATGACAAGAAAAATCATCTGTACATGTTCAGTACAAATGCACCCATCTAATTTTCTTCCTCCAAATATTTTTGATCCATGGTTGGTTGAATCCACGAATACAGAACTCATGGATATGAAGGGCTGACTCTGTATCTGTTAGGTCTAGTTGGTTATAGTGGTGTTCACGACCTCAATATCCTTATTGATCTTGTGTGTATATGTTCTATTCATTATTGGAAGTGAGATATTGAAGTCTTTAACTCTTTTTGTAGGGCTATTTCTCTCTTTAAGTCTGTCAAAAGTATTCTCAATGAAGTGAAGATTCCTACTATCTTTAAAACAGCCAAAATATGTTTCAACCCTTTACTATGTGCCAGGTTCTGGCCTATACATGTTAAATGCATTAACTAGTAAGTTACTAGGTAGGTGTTATATTAGTGCTGGAAACAAAGCAGGCCCTGACTGAAAAGTATCTGGGATGGTGATATAATTACTTCTATCTACTAATCCTGCTCTAGAGGTACAGATGTATATAGAATACACATCTCTACTTCATAAAGCTAACCAGGACTATGAATTCATGATTAACTAAAACAAACTCCCAAAACAAAAACAAGAATAAAATCAAGAGTTTATATTTCCATTTATAGCAAAGGAATTTGACTTGCAACCACTGAAATTCAATTGTCAGAGAAAAGTAAGTTCTGACCAATTCTACCACATGATTCATTCATTAACTTAACAGGTTTATTAAACAAGTATTAAATATCTGGTCCTTTGCCAGGGTCAAATTAACAATATACCTGTCTGTATTTTCAATAAGCTAGATCACAGTTTAGTTGGAAATACACAGATTTGCAAATAAATAATTACAATAAGAGCTAAGCTACAGGTATTAACAGAATTCCAAGAAGCAGTACAGGAGTATGTAGATTTTAAGCAGTATGATTCTTACATTTATGGATAATTGGACAGTAGACTAAGCATGGTCCTAAAAGAAGTAGGTGAAATGGGGCCTGACAGGTATAGCAGAGGAAACAGGATGGAAAAAGTTTGGAGTCAAAAAAGATAAAAGGCAGATACCACATTCAGACTATTATTTAGTATGGTAAAAATATCATGTCAATTTGATCTTAATTCACTCATTGTAATATACATGATACCATTATTACACTAACAGTTACTGAACACTTATAACGTGTCAGCTTACAAATGTATGTATGCACTCTTGACATGAAATAGTTTTAGAGATGAGAAAATTAAAGCATAATGAGGTTAATTGTTGTTATGTTTTGTTTAAGACAGAGTTTCACTCTTGTTGCCCAGGTTGGAGTGCAACGGTGCAATCTAGGCTCACTGCAACCTTCACCTCCCGGGTTCAAGCAATTCTTCTGCCTTGGCCTCCTGGGTAGCTGGGATTACAGGCGTGTGCCACCACGCCTGGCTAATTTTGTATTTTTAGTAGAGATGGGGTTTCGCCATGTTGGTCAGGCCGGTCTCAAACTCCTGACCTTAGGTGATCCGCCCATCCCGGCCTCCCAAAGTGCTGGGATTACACACATGAGCCACTGTGCCCAGCCCCATAACGTTCTGTCCAATGTTACATGTTACACAGCTAGTAACTGGTGAAGCAAGAAGTTAAGAATAGGTAGTCTGACTCCAGAATGGCTCAAGGATTTCCCTTGCAAAGCACCTTCTGCTGAGATGTTTTAAACTATGCCCATTATCATCTTATCCTAACAAACATAAGTGTCTGCAAAGCTACCTCTGAGCTTCTCCTGAGTCGTTTATGAGATATAGAGAGGTTCTGAATATCTAACCATGACTCCCATGCAGATTACCAGTACATCTTGGGTAGGCAGGCAGTCTTTCATAAACATTCTAACTTCTTCCTGATAGCTTCATGTTTCCCACTAAACATAGTCCTCCATTTTCTTCAGTATAATTAAGAAATCAGTATCAGCTTCCTACTGGTAAGAATGAGAATTATGAATACTAGGTTTGAAGAATGACTAGTTTTCACTGCACACTGAATATAGTGTATAAGCTAACACTCCTAATAAGTCTAAAGAGAAGAAAATTAATTAAGCTTCATAAATGTGAAGTCAAAAGATACCTTCAGTCCCTCCAATTCATTTTCCAGTTGCTTAGAATAGTGCTCACTCTGTTCACGTAGTTTCCTGTCTTTAGATGCTTCAGCAGCTAGAGCTTCTGTATGAACTTCCAGCTTTAAAACAGAATGAAAAAAGCAGATTTCATGATTATAATCTTTTTCCAAACAAAACATTTATCCCAATGAGAATTTACCTTGTAACGGGAAGATAATTCAAATGTTTAAATCCATATTAAATAATATTAACAAACTATAAAAATAACTTTAAAAAATATTAAATAAAAAATTATATATGATATCACTAGTCTTAAAAAGTAGCTTTAATCACTATCCCATGGGCACTACAAAATTTGCCTGACTACTAACCTCTTTTTTGGCTCTTTCTGTTCTGCGCAGTTCTTGCCTTAAGCTTTCAACTTTTTGCATCACCAGGTCCACCTCTTCTTCCTTATCTCGGACATGGCGAGCAAGTTTCTGTTTTTGGGTGTGCAATTCTGTTAGCCGCTCATTGATCTCCATGAATTCCTGCATGGCCAGTTTCCTCTGACAGTGTGCGTCTTTCAGCTCTTTGGATTGGTTTTTTAATCGCTCACTAGCCTGGACTAGTTCCTACAGTTTTGTAAAAAGAATATAAGTTACCAAATCTGCAACCTAGAGACCAAATTTGGCCATCAGAATAGCTATTATTAAGTCAAGAAGAGCCAAAATTATTCACCTTAGGACAAATTAAAATAAATAAACTACTTCTGAACAGCATGGTGTCCTGACATAAATAAACTACTTCTTAATGGAATGGTGTCCTGATATGGTCTCAATTTCTTATGCTAATACCGTACGGGAGCTGCTAATTTAACCTTATAGTACCTTAATTTCCACAAATGAGGAAAAAGTTTAGGAATAAACGATATGATGGTCAAAATAAATATTTGTAAAATTTGATAAATACTTGTGAGGTTGTTTACATAAAAAACAAGCATTGCCCTTGACATAGAGGCTACACCTCAAGCCAGAAGCAATGAGACAGAAACTAAACCAGAGACTCCCTAATTGAAGAGAGAAACTTAGAGGAGAGCTAAAGTGGACTCAGGGCAGTACCACTACCTGCCTCCTAGCAAAAGGAAATGCAGATTTTCTTTGGGGGAAAGAACTGCAATGAAATCTGAATTTTTCACATATTAAAAACAAACAAGAATGAGCTCACAACCACAGATTCCAAATTACTCAAAGAACAAAGCACCACAATCAAATAACAAAAACAATAAAAATAAACATCAAAGGTATCTTGGTATTAAAATCATTAGATATCAACACAAAATTGCTACATATGAAATGTTTAAAGGAATAAAAGATGAAACAATAAAAATGAAAAAATGACAAAAGGCTATTAAAAATGACCAAGCAGATTTATAGAAGAACTGTATGGAACATTTAGAAACAGAAAACGTAAGGTTGGCCCAGTTGCTCTCATCTATAATCCCAGCACTTTGGGAGGCTGACGCAGGAGGATTGCTTGAGCCCAGGAGTTCAAGAGCAGCCTAGGCGACGTTGTGAGACCTCATCTCTACAAAAAATAACAATGCAAAAAAAAAAGGCCAGGTATGGTGGTGTGCACCTATAGTTCTAGCTACTGTGGTGGGAAGATGACTTCGGCCTGGGAGGCTGAGGCTGCAGTGAGGTGAGATCACTCAGTTGCACTCTAGCTTGGGCAATACAGTGAGACTCCATCTCAAAAAAAAAAAAAAAAAAGAAAAGAAAAAATACAAATCTTAAAATTAAAGACATGCATCCATCACTGTACAAAGTTAACATTTTTATAGTATAATCTTATATACACATTTGTACAGTAAACAAAAGATACAGCTAAAATACTGGCCAATAACAACACAAAGAAAGTTATAAAGAGGTAATACAGGTTGAATATCCCTAAAAAAATGTGAAATCCAAAATCTTTCAAAATCCAAAACAGTCTGAGTGCCAACATGATGTTCAAAGGAAATGCTCACTAGAGCATTTCAGATTTTGGATTTTCAGGTTAGAAATACTCAACTGGTATAATGCAAATATTCCAAAATCCAAATGCTGGTCCCAAGCATTTCAGACAAGTGATACTCAGTCTGCATTAGATCTCTAAAATCAGTTTTTTCTTCCTGAGATAAAACTTTGATGGTTCCTTTAGTGCAGATCTGATTATGGAAGCTCTGCCAGTTTTTGTTTATATGAAGCCTCAGACTTGAAAAGTAATTTTTTGGGTATATAGTTTTAATTATCTTCTCATGTCTTTGAAAATATTTTACCCTGTTTCTGTTGCTGTTGTTACTTCTTCAGTGTATGTTCTTAGTCTAATTTTCCTCCTCCCGCCTTATGTGAGGATGGGGAATAGGTGATTTGTCTTTTTTTCCCTCTGATTTCTTTACAGTCTTTTATTTCTCTTTGGTATTACCAAAGAGTGTTTGATTCATAAATGTAGAGCTTCCTCTAGTGATGACATTTTACTAGTAATCACCAGTTAAAGGCCATCTATTATATTGGATTAAGAAATGAAATCTTGACTTCAATAGAAAAAGTATTATTAAGGATAAGGAATGTCACTACATAATGATAAAATTCAATACACTAAGAAGAAATACTATCCCAAACTTTTGTGCATTCTATAAGATAGTCTCAAAATCATTAAAAAGAAACTGTTAGAACTTCAGAGAAAAATTGGTAAACATCACTATAATGAAAAATTTTAATTTCCTAGTCATTAATAGATAAACCAAGTAGGCAAAAAAAAAACAGTGAATATAAAGACGATCTGAAAAGCTCAATTTAAAGACGATCTGAAAAGCTCAAAAGCTGAATATAAAGACGATCTGAAAAGCTCAAAAGCTTCATGTACAGAAGCTTGCTCTCTAAATTGGAACACAAACTATTTTCAAGAACACATATTGAATGTTTTAAAAATGGAACAGGCCAGGCCACGAAGCAAGTCTCAGTAGATTTCAAAGAACAGATATCACGTAGAGCAAGTTCTGTAATGACACTGTAACTAAATTAGAAGTCAACAACAAACAAATAAAACTCCATACATTGAAAATTTTAAAAGATACTAAAAATAACTCACTGGTCTATGAGAAAAAGAACTAATGCAATTCAACTCTTTCTATGGGACCAGTATAATCTGAATATCAAAAAAAAAAAAGAAAAGAAAGAGGAAAAATAGTAACACGCCAATCTCACTTATAAAAACAAACGTGAAAATCCTTTTTAAAAATTAGTAAATCGGTTCCAGTGATATAGAAAGTAGATATGCATGAAGTCTGGCACTAAACTCCTTGTGCTGAAAATCTAGCTCTACCACTTTCTATTTCTATGACCTTGAGCAAGTGAACTAATTTCTCTGTTCTTGGTCTCACCATTCATAAAATTAGAATAATAATGATATCACCTAACTCATGGGGCTGTGATGGAGATTAAATAATTTAACATATGTAAAGCTTTCACAACAGTGTTATTAGAACAGATATTTGCTACATAAATGTTATCTATACTACCACAGTATTATAAGAAATTTGGGCTTAACCCAGAAATATAACAGTGACTTAATATTAGAAAAAGTCTACAAATGTAGTGCACCACACCAACTTATTGAAGGACAAAAATCATATAATCATATCAATAGAGCACAGAAGGGCACATTGAATAAAGTCAATACCCATTCTAAATAAAAAGCTATTAACAAAATAGGAATAGAAGGTAACTTCTTTAACCTGATAAAAATTATTTATTAAAAACTTACAGCAAACATTATTAGTGAGAGGCAATTTCTTTAAAATTGGGGAACAAGATGGGGATGCCTGCTATTATCATTTCTAGTCAACATTGTACTGAGGTTCTAGCTAATACAGTAAAACAAGGAGAAATGAAAGTCTTTTCTGTATGAAATTTTATGGAAGAACATTTTAAAAGAACTTTAAATATATGGAGCGATATGTTTACGAATAAAAAGACGTTAGGAATACAGAGAAACTCTTATGTTTTTGCAGTTTGTCCCTTCTGAACAAATTTTACCAAAACCTGGGCTAAATGAAAGTCTTAAAAAGTAACTTATAACTGATTTAGTAGTGAGAAAACTAAGATTTTACCTTCTGGAGGTTATGTGTTTACATTTCAAGGTGGGGTGGCAGAGAGTAGGAGCCTAGACCAAGGGGGCTTCCTTTGATGGAGCAGAAGACTCTGGGCTTATATTTACAGTGGAAATATTTATCTATATTCCAGAGGGTTAGAGAAAGAATCCAAGATCCTTCTCTTTAGATTTCCAAGGAACTCTCTCAGAAGAGGAGAAAGCAGGAAGCAGTTGCTTCTTTTCTCTATGTAAACACCTGGATAAATGTTTTCAAGGCTCCTCATTTACAATACAGACAGATTCCTTCTGTGTAGGGTTTTATCCTGCCAGTTCTCAGGGTATTTCTCTTGAGGTAAGACTTAGCACAGAAGGGAGTCATGTAGTTATTCTTTGTTGTATGTAAGTAATAACAATCCATTCTATTCTGGAAATAATCTGTGTGTATATTCAGAAAAACAGTAATAAATATATATAGTAAGAACTTAAAGACAATATTGTAATGATGTTAATTCTCTCTAAATTGATCTATAAATTCAATGCATTTTTTTCCCCTTGAGATAGGGTCTTGCTCTGTTGCTCAGGCTGGAGTGCAGTGACATGATCATGGCTCATTGCAGCCTCAATCTACCAGGCTCAAGTGAACTTCCTGCCTCAGCATCCTGAGTAGCTGAGATGACTGGCGTGCACCACCCAGCTAATTTTTTTTATTTTTTGTAGAGACTGGGTCTCATTCTGTTGTTGCCTAGGCTGGCCTCAAACTCCTGGACTCAAGTGATCCTCCTGCCTCGGCCTCTCAAAAGTGCCAGGATTACAAGCATGAGTCACAATGCCCAGCAGATTAAATGTAATTTTAATCAAAATTCCATCTTCACAGTTTTCAAAACATAGTTGAGATACAGACTCTAAAATTTTAAACCTTTAAGATAAAAATTTAGGAGAAATTTTTAAAATCTCAGATTTTTTAATATAAGACAGCAAATACACTAACCATAAAAATATTGATAAATCTGGCCACAATAATCCTAAGAACATTTTTTAATAAAAAGATTCCTAAAAGCAAAAAGATAAGCCACTGAGAGATATTTGTAACACATATAACTCACAAAAGATTAGAATGTCCAAATATTTCCAAGAATTCTTATAACCAGTAAGAAAAAAGCAACCCAACAGAAAAATAAACATAAGATATAAAGAAACATTTCACAAAAGAAATGTAAATGACAATAGACCCATGTGAAGACACTTGACCTCATTAGTAATCAGAGAAATGCACATTAGACCACAACCAAACATTTTCTAAAACCTAAAATCTCAATTTAGACTAGATTGGCCAAAAGTAATAAATCTGGTAATATGAACACAAACTCCTATACACTACTCGTGGAAATGGAAGTTGGTATACTAGAAAACAGTTTGGCACTACAAAAAATCAGAATATTTGCTAACCCAATCAAAAAATGGGCAAAGGACCTCAGTGGACATTTCTCTAAGAAGACAGACAAATGGCCAATAGGTATATGAAAAAGTATTCAACATCACTAGTCATAAGAGAAGTAAAAATCAAAACCATAATGAGCTGTCACTTCACAGCTAGTGGAATGGCTTTGTTTTTAAAAAAAAAAAAAAAAAGGCAAAGGATAACAAGTGTTGACAAGGAATGTGGAGAAAAATCATTTTCTACTGCCTATAGGATATTAAGCAAATCACTCAAAATCCTGTATTGGTATCATCTGTTTCTTTTCGTCAGCACTATCGTCTTCTCAAAATATATGAAAAGGATTTTTCATGCTAAAACATTAAAAATTGGTGACTACCTGTCACTATAAATCTAGATATCAGATTTTCATCCTCTTTTCAAAGGGTTAGAGAAAGAACCCAAGATCCTTCTCTTTAGACTTCCAAGGAACTCTCTCAGAAGAGGAGAAAGCAGGAAGCATAACATCCATTATGTTAACTACATTTGGCTGAGTAATCCTACCAATAAATATAAAATGGTAAGCCATTAATATTACTATAATATTATTAAAGCAAATAGAACACTAACTGTTTTAAATGACAAATATTATTAAATTGGCAATGAATTTAAATGGGCCTATACAAAAAATTGGTTGAAACTGCATTAAGAAGAAAGTAAAAATGTATTGGTCTATCTTTAATAGCATTCTCTTTTAGTCCTTTTGATTAGTTTCACCAGCTAAAGGTTATTTGTTTTATTTTTAATTCCCTCCATTTCTTTCCCGGCACAAAGACTTTGAAATCTTCCCCCAGAGGATTACATTCATTCTATATTATCAGTGCATTATATTAATATACTACATTATTGAATACAACTTATGCTATGCCATAAACTACAGATTTCTTGTTTGCAATGGCTAGTATTAGTCCCAACATTTTTCTATTAATGAAAGTCACAGTGCTTAGCAGCATGTGGTTCAAGAAAAGTATTTTCTCTAGTGCTTGAATATTATTTACCCTATTGGGCTATGTTACAGAGTCTTAGCTATCAATAAATTTTCTTGATGTTTAAAATAATGCTTAAATGTTATACAAAGTTCTTATTAAAATGACTTTAGCTTTTTTACCCATGCTGCTCTGAAGGATAAAAACTGACATTTAAAACAATAACCAAAGATATTTTAAATTATATTTTAAGAATGTTCTTATCAGCAAGTTATAATGAAAATATGCCTGTATTTTAAATTTTTTCTATAGATGCTAAACAGATTCTACTATTTTCTTATTTCTTCGTGTTTCTTTTTCAATAATATTCACTTTTAATCTAGTCCTTTGACTATTAACTTTCTAAAAGAACAAAAGATTCTGAACTTTCAAGCTTCAACAATTTAAAAGTTTATTACTAGCTACTTATCAAATGACACATACCAAAATAATCCTTATATTTTTAAACCAATTTTTAAAAAGATAAAATATACTATGTATTATTGTCATTCATTATGAATGCTTTCAGTATTCTTATTATACAAGATTCAAAACAGAAAAAGCTTTAATGATCTATTCACATACTTTACCTTATTTAGATCTTCCCTTTCTTGTTGTAATGTTTTGATTTGTTTTTCATAAGCCTTGATTTGTCTAAAAGCTTCATCTAGCTCTTGCCTCACAGCATTAGCTTCTTCAAGTTGCTGTTCCAAATGACTCAATTCTAAAAACAAAAGACAATGTTTCTTTTACTATTTGTATAAAAGCAAATGATTGAACCTAAGGTAAAACAACTAAATTTTTTTTTTTAATCAGTATTTTGAATTTGGTGTTAGGTCTACTGATAGACAGCGTATACCAGTATGACTCTTGACAAATTAAATGCTTATCAGTTCACTGTAAAGATGGTGAATTGCGTATGCCAGTGTGAAGATGTGCAAAATTTATGTGCAGAAATGCCTTACAGATTCATTATGAAAAAAAAATACTTGCAAAAACAGCACCTTCAGACCAATTAAAAATTTAAAATAACAAGCAACAAGAAACTCAACCAACAACAACAACAAAAAGGCAAGTTTTACTGCAGTGTTGGTAAGCATCCTAAGGCTGATGTTAGTCAAATTACTGTGTAAGATGATTTTGACTCTAACAGGGTGGTTCCAAATCACCCAGTCTAGTTTCACCACTGTTTATCTGAAGAATAAACTCTGATTTCCAAAAAGCAAATACCTGAAAAACTCCTGATCTAAATCAATTCTTCTGTTTTTTGATGAAGAAACTCAGGGAGTTGAATAATTTGCCTAGTCACATTGCAAAATGTGCATCAGAGATAAGACTAGAGCCCAGGAAATCTTGCACTGACTCCTCCACCTTACATGGTAATGTTATTAAATAATGTTTAACATTCTCAGATAAGAGGGGATATAAAGAAACAACAACATTATTGATTTTAACCTATGCCTTAAAATGTAATAAATTGATAGGAAATGTTCCTGGTATTAAAAGTAAACTAGGAAAGAACTGAAGTCAGTGATACAGAGAAATCTAAACAATATTCATTATCAGTTCTGCTCTGGATATTTTCTGTTCTTTACACATTATTACTCTAAGTCAGCAATACTCAACCTTTTTGGTACCAGGGACCAGTTTTGTGGAAGACAATTTTTCCATGGCCCAGGAGGCCGGGAGATGGTTTTGGGATGAAACTGTTCTACCTCAGATCATCAGGCATTAGTTAGATTCTCATAAGAGGCATGCAACCTAGATCCCTTGCATGAGCAGTTCACAATAGGGTTCACGGTCCCATGAGTATCTAATGCCACCGCTGATCTGACAGGAGGTGCAGCTCAGGCGCTAATGCTCACTCACCTGCCATTCACCTCCTGTCGTGCGGCCCAGTCTGCCGGTACCAGTCTGTGGCCCGAGAATTGGGGATCCCTGCTCTAAGTGATATCCCCAGACAAGTGACATGAGCATCCCTTAGGAACTTAGATATGGAGAATACCAAGCCCCAATCAAGACCTAATGAAGCAGAATCTATACAGTATCCTCAAGTCATTCATTTGTATGTTAATGTGTGGGAACCAGTGCACAAAGTGTTGTATACTGTTGAGACTGATGCTTTCAATAAATGAAGTAGTGTTAATATGTTAGTCCTAGTGGGAAAAGCAATTCACTTGCGTAGATGAAACCTGCAGTCTAAAAATTACTTAAATGTATTAGTGTATCATGCATTGTATAGTACTACATTCCATAAATAACCGGTAACAGTGCAATAAACTTACAGATTTCAAACTTACTTTGAAAGTATAGTTATTAATAGCACAGTTAACTTTTGAAGATGTAACGTTGTATTAACTGGTTTTCATAGTATCTGAACAGTATCAATTAATGAATGCTTATGTGAAGAAAACTAAAAATCATAGGGTGTTTAATCTTAATCATGGTGTTTAGTCTTATATTCAGAAAACTGTATTTTATCACTTTATCAAATTTTGGCATTTCATAGGGGAATATTTCTATTTCAATTAATTTCTTTCAAACACTTTTTAACATTTTTAGGATTTCAAGAATTTCTTGTTTTTCTTTTTTTTTTTTTTTTTTGAGATGGAGTCTTGCTCTGTCACCCAGACCGGAGTGCAATGGTGTGATACTGGCTCACTGCAACTTCCGCCTTCCAGGTTCAAACAATTCTCCTGCCTCAGCCTGCTGAGCAGCTAGGATTACAGACACTTGCCACTATGCCCGGCTAATTCTTGTATTTTTAGTAGAGATGGGGTTTCATCATGTTGGCCAGGCTGGTCTCCAACTCCTGACCACAGGTGATCCGCCCACCTCAGCCTCCCAAAGTACTGAGATTACGGGCATGAGCCACCGTGCCTGGCCTGGATTTCAACAATTTCTAAAGTAAATATCAATTTACTTTTGTTATTTCTCATAATTAAGAGTAAAAATACAGCCTGTAAAGCAGCTGACTTCTGTCACTTCCTGGTTCATTTTAATTAAACTTTATGGTTAAGGAAAATCAATTTAGAGTAGCATTATGGTACATTTAGTAATCCATTCTGAGCACACTTTCTTTCTTCTACTTTTGAAGTGTTCTTCTCTAACATGTTCAATTTTTTCAGAAATTATTGTTACTGACTTATTTCAACAGCTCTGAGAAACAAAAAAATTCAGTATTTCATAAAATTTAAGAGTGTTGCTGTTGTCTAACTTATCTCCTTCAAGACAGAGACCATATTTTATATTTCTCTTCCATGCCATACAGCACCAAGAAAATAACCCCATACGTATGATACCTTCATTAAGTCCTCATTACTAACAAGTTGAATTTTACAGTCCTAAATAGCACCCGTGAGCTAAGAACCATTTAGTTGGTATTAGCTAACCCAATTTCCTAGTACAGCTTTTTCATAAAATTTCCCTATCATATAAAGTTTATAACAGCCTTGATTTTCTACGTTATTATAAAGTTTATAACATGGGATAGCATCTAAAAGGTTTAAGGATATTTTTACTGATTTATTTCAATACAGTGTTAATTTTAGTTTTCACCACAGTCATTTCATTTTGGCTGCTTTGCAATGGAGTTGTTAGAGAAATACATGTCAAATTTCCCTGTTTTATATTTCAGACACTTTTCAAAAGTGAAAAAAGCTCAAAACATTCATTTAAACAACAGTATGTGAATTATGAAAAGTACAAAAGAATGTACTAGCTTAAGAAGTGTTGGAAAAGATAACCCCTCCCCCAATATTTCATAAAATCCTCCATTATGGAGGGAAACACAGCACTCGTAATTTGGAAAACACAGAATGTTGCATTCCCAAAAGATGAACACCCCATATCAAGAAAAATCCAGAATGCTTTGAACTTTGGTCAAATACCATAAAATGGGTAAAGCAGCAGAGCCTTTACTTTCACTACAACAAATAGCAAATATGGCTAAAATTCTGAAAGAAATCCAGAGACTATTAAAAATATGCAACACAATTAGCCATGACATTTAGATAAAGTTGTTAAAAACTAATTATAGTGAACAAATAGAAAAAGCTGTAGTAGGCCGGGAACCATGGCTCATGCCTGTAATCCTAGCACTTTGGGAGGCCGAGGCAGGCAGATCACCTTAGGTCAGGGGTTCAAGACCAGCTGGGCTAACATGGTGAAATCTCAGCTCTAGTAAATATACAAAAATTAGCCAGGTGTGGCACACACCTATAAACTCAGTTACTTGAGAAGGGCTGAGGCAGGAGAATCACTTGAACCCAGGAGGCGGAGGCTGCAGTGAGCCAAGATCGCATCAATGCACTCCAGCATGGGTGACAAAATGAGACTCTGTCTCAAAAGAAAAAGCTGTACTAGGAAACTGGGTTAGCTGATACCAACTAAATGGTTCTTAGCTCACGGGTGCTATTTAGGACTGTAAAATTCAACTTGTTAGTAATGAGGACTTAATGAAGGTATCATACATATGGGGTTATTTTCTTGGTGCTATATGGCATGGAAGAAAATATAAAATATGGTCTCTGTCTTGAAGGAGATAAGTTAGACAACAGAAACACTCTTTTAAAAAATAATAACGTAGAAAATCAAATGCAAATTGTGTGGCAGGCTATATGTGCTATAGGAATTGAGGTCAAAAAATGGGCATGATTAAAGCAGTATTCAAAGTGGAACACTATAAACTGGAAAGGGGTTGAGACTGGAGCGAGCAGGAGGTTGGCAGAACAACCAAAACATCTCCCTGATCCACAAGATGGATATTTTCATTTTTCCCATTATGTAACTCTTCTGAGATGTGAAGAAACTTTACTTCTAATTATAATCAGTAAAAATAGGCTCCCTTATTATCAATACACCTATTCACAGGGGAGAGAGGGAAGGAGAGAGAGACAGAGTATGTGTGTGTGTGTGTGTATGTCTGTGTATGTGTTAAGTTTAGGGTTGGACAAACAGAAACAGTACACAGAGACACTTATCCCCAACCTCAAGGCAACATAAGAATAAGAGTTTCAAAAGTACATTATAGATTATAATAAATTTTTCATTTAGGAAACAAAAAAATCCTATTTTCTCATACAAAAATATTAAATGAGGTATGAATTTTTTATTTAAAAAAATTTTATTTTTGTCTGCTGACACTCAACAAATATATATTTAGTGTCTGTTATACAATACTGGCAATAAGCTTGGCATTAGGAATGTAGCAGGAAAACCTACTATAACCTACTTCCTAACCTTTAGGAGCTCAGAGTATGGTAAAGAAGCAAATATTAAAAAGAAGTTGTCAATAATTATAAATTTGTTGCTTTTTTTTCCAGTAACTTAAAAATACCGGAGAACACTGCTGTTGGGAAACACAAGATAACCAGTCATTAACAGTGGGTATTTGCATACACAAAGACTTTGCTCAAGAAGTATTTGGAGGAATGACAGATTGAAGGTATTTTGGATACTTTTTTCTTCAGAGCCAAATTAAAGTTGGGGCTACTCATAAGGCAGGTCCTAAGGAGAGCATTCAATTTGTATTTTTTGTTAAAAAGGAAAGGAAAAAAGAAAGGGAAGGAAAAAGACAGTATGTGAAGGAAGTGGAGCATCACGGGGTGATTCAGTATGGCTGGAATCACTGGACAAGGGAGTAGTTAACAAGACATAAAGCTCGAGAGGCAAATACATGCATAATAATGAAGGGCCTTGTATTAGAATTAAGAAATTTCTACTTTATCCTGCAGGCAATGGGGAGCCACTGAATATATTTATGTTGAAGCTGTGACATGAACAGGCTTACATTTTTATTTTTATTTTTTTCTTTTTTTATTTATTTATTTTTTATTATTATACTTTAAGTTCTAGGGTACATGTGCATAACGTGCAGGTTTGTTACATATGTATACTTGTGCCATGTTGGTGTGCTGCACCCATCAACTCATCAGCACCCATCAATTCGTCATTTATATCAGGTATAACTCCCAATGCAATCCCTCCCCCCTCCCCCCCACATGATAGGCCCCAATGTGTGATATTCCCCTTCCCGAGTCCAAGTGATCTCATTGTTCAGTTCCCACCTATGAGTGAGAACATGCGGTGTTTGGTTTTCTCTTCTTGTGATAGTTTGCTAAGAATGATGGTTTCCAGCTGCATCCATGTCCCTACAAAGGACGCAAACTCATCCTTTTTTATGGCTGCATAATATTCCATGGTGTATATGTGCCACATTTTCTTAATCCAGTCTGTCACAGATGGACATTTGGGTTGATTCCAAGTCTTTGCTATTGTGAATAGTGCCGCAATAAACATACGTGTGCATGTGTCTTAACAGCAGCATGATTTACAATCCTTTGGGTATATACCCAGTAACAGGATGGCTGGGTCATATGGTACATCTAGATCTTGATCCTTGAGGAATCGCCATATTGTTTTCCATAATGGTTGAACTAGTTTACAATCCCACCAACAGTGTAAAAGTGTTCCTATTTCTCCACATCCTCTCCAGCACCTGTTGTTTCCTGACTTTTTAGTCATTGCCATTCTAACTGGTGTGAGATGGTATCTCATTGTGGTTTTGATTTGCATTTCTCTGATGGCCAGTGATGATGAGCATTTTTTCATGTGTCTGTTGGCTGTATGAATGTCTTCTTTTGAGAAATGTCTGTTCATATCCTTTCCCCACTTTTTGATGGGGTTGTTTGTTTTTTTCTTGTAAATTTGTTTGAGTTCTTTGTAGATTCTGGAAATTAGCCCTTTGTCATATGAGTAGATTGCAAAAATTTTCTCCCATTTTGTAGGTTGCCTGTTCACTCTGATGGTAGTTTCTTTTGCTGTGCAGAAGCTCTTTAGTTTAATCATATCCCATTTGTCAATTTTGGCTTTTGCTGCCGTTGCTTTTGGTGTTTTAGACACGAAGTCCTTGCCCATGCCTATGTCCTGAATGGTACCACCTAGGTTTTCTTCTAGGGTTTTTATGGTTTTAGGTCTGACATTTAAGTCTCTAATCCATCTTGAATTAATTTTCGTATACGGAGTAAGGAAAGGATCCAGTTTCAGGTTTCTACTTATGGCTAGCCAATTTTCCCAGCACCATTTATTAAATAGGGAGTCCGTTCCCCATTTCTTGTTTCTCTCAGGTTTGTCAAAGATCAGATGGCTGTAGATGTGTGGTATTATTTCTGAGGACTCTGTTCTGTTCCATTGGTCTATATCTCTGTTTTGGTACCAGTACCATGCTGTTTTGGTTACTGTAGCCTTGTAGTATAGTTTGAAGTCAGGTAACGTGATGCCGCCAGCTTTGTTCTTTTGACTTAGGATTGTCTTGGCAATGCGGGCTCTTTTTTGGTTCCATATGAACTTTAAAGCCGTTTTTTCCAACTCTGTGAAGAAACTCATTGGTAGCTTGATGGGGATGGCATTGAATCTATAAATAACTTTGGGCAGTATGGCCATTTTCACGATATTGATTCTTCCTATCCATCAGCATGGTATGTTCTTCCATTTGTTAGTGTCCTCTTTTATTTCACTGAGCAGTGGTCTGTAGTTCTCCTTGAAGAGGTCCTTTACATCCCTTGTAAGTTGGATTCCTAGGTATTTTATTCTCTCTGAAGCAATTGTGAATGGAAGTTCATTCATGATTTGGCTCTCTCCTTGTCTGTTACTGGTGTATAAGAATGCTTGTGATTTTTGCACATTAATTTTGTATCCTGAGACTTTGCTGAAGTTGCTTATCAGCTTAAGGAGATTTTGGGCTGAGACAATGGGGTTTTCTAAATATACAATCATGTCAACTGCAAACAGGGACAATTTGACTTCTTCTTTTCCTAACTGGATACCCTTGATTTCTTTCTCTTGCCTGATTGCCCTAGCCAGAACTTCCAACACTATGTTGAATAGGAGTGGTGAGAGAGGGCATCCCTGTCTTGTGCCAGTTTTCAAAGGGAATTTTCCCAGTTTTTGCCCATTCAGTATGATATTGGCTGTGGGTTTGTCATAAATAGCTCTTATTATGTTGAGGTACGTTCCATCAATACCGAATTTATTGAGCGTTTTTAGCATGAAGGGCTGTTGAATTTTGTCAAAAGCCTTTTCTGCATCTATTGAGATAATCATGTGGTTCTTGTCTTTGGTTCTGTTTATATGCTGGATTACGTTGATTGATTTGCGAATGTTGAACCAGCCTTGCATCCCAGGGATGAAGCCCACTTGATCATGGTGGATAAGAGCACCCAAATTCATAAAGCAAGTCCTTAGAGACTTACAAAGAGACTTAGACTCCCATACAATAATAATGGGAGACTTCAACACTCCACTGTCAACATTAGACAGATCAACGAGACAGAAAGTTAACAAGGATATCCAGGAATTGAACTCATCTCTGCACCAAGCGGACCTAATAGACATCTATAGAACTCTCCACCCCAAATCAACAGAATATACATTCTTCTCAGCACCACATCACACTTATTCCAAAATTGAAAACATAATTGGAAGTAAAGCACTCCTCAGCAAATGTAAAAGAACAGAAATTATAACAAACTGTCTCTCAGACCACAGTGCAATCAAACTAGAACTCAGGACTAAGAAACTCAATCAAAACCGCTCAACTACATGGAAACTGAACAACCTGCTCCTGAATGACTACTGGGTACATAACGAAATGAAGGCAGAAATAAAGATGTTCTTTGAAACCAATGAGAACAAAGATACAACATACCACAATCTCTGGGACACGTTTAAAGCAGTGTGTACAGGGAAATGTATAGCACTAAATGCCCACAAGAGAAAGCTGGAAACATCTAAAATTGACACTCTAACATCACAATTAAAAGAACTGGAGAAGCAAGAGCAAACACATTCAAAAGCTAGCAGAAGGCAAGAAATAACTAAGATCAGAGCAGAACTGAAGGAGATAGAGACACAAAAAACCCTCCAAAAAATCAATGAATCCAGGAGTTGTTTTTTTGAAAAGATCAACAAAATTGACAGACCGCTAGCAAGACTAATAAAGAAGAAAAGAGAGAAGAATCAAATAGACGCAATAAAAAATGATAAAGGGAATATCACCACCACAGAAATACAAACTACCATCAGAGAATACTATAAACACCTCTACGCAAATCAACTAGAAAATCTAGAAGAAATGGGTAATTTCCTGGACACTTACACTCTTCCAAGACTAAACCAGGAAGAAGTTGAATCCCTGAATAGACCAATAGCAGGCTCTGAAATTGAGGCAATAATTAATAGCCTACCAACCAAAAAGAGTCCAAGACCAGATGGATTCACAGCTGAATTCTACCAGAGGTACAAAGAGGAGCTGGTACCATTCCTTCTGAAACTATTCCAATCAATTGAAAAAGAGGGAATCCTCCCTAACTCATTTTATGAGGCCAACATCATCCTGATACCAAAGCCTGGCAGAGACACAACAAAAAAAGAAAATTTTAGACCAATATCCCTGATGAACATCGATGCAAAAATCCTCAATAAAATACTGGCAAAACGGATTCAGACTTACATTTTTAAAGCTTACTCTGGAGACTTCAAGTTCTGGGAAGATGGAATAGATATATTTCCCATTCTTCCCATTAAGTATAACTTAAAACCCTAGACATTATACATAAAACAAACATAAGACGACTCTGAAATGTGAAGAAAAAAACTTCCTCAGGACATTGGGACCTGATAAATAACGTAACTGTTGAGTTTTCTGGGGTTTCTTCTTGGTTCATATACCCCAGAATTAGAGCTAAAGATGATAACCCATAAATGACAACAGCTATAAAGAGAAAAAGCCCCAACAAAAGCCTGCTCTTTCTAGCCAAAGGATTAGGAAAGGGGTAGACCAGGAAGATAGAAAACTCATAGAAAATAACAATTCTACTTGAGATAAACATCACAGAAAAAAACTGGTCCCATGTCACCAATGTCAACAATGGACAAGTGCAGGGGGGCTACATTTCCAACCTCATGAGGCTATAATGAGATGCTCAAACACATCTGCAAAAGTGGTGTCAGAAAAACACTGGGTGTGGTTACTCATGCCTATAATCCCAGCACTTTGGGAAGCTGAGGAGGGTGAATCACTAGAAGACAGGAGTTCGAGACCAGCCCAGGCAACACAGCGAGACCCTATCTCTACTAAAAATACAAAACATTAGCTGGGTGTGGTCCCAGCTACTTAGGAGGATGAGGCACAAGAATTGCTTAAACCTGGGGGATGGTGGTTACAGTGAGCTGAGATCATGTCACTGCACTCTAGCCTGGGCAACAGAGTGAGACTCTATCTCCAAATTGAAAAAAAAAAAAAAAGGAGTGGTGTCACAAAAAGACAGGACATTAACCCTCACTGGCTGACAACAAGCCTCCCCTCACACACATTGTCAGTGGAAACCACAAGGGAAACCTGGACTTCTATCTCCACCCTGGGTTGACTTTCGGATCCCAAGCATACTGTATTTTCAATCTCTATGTGGTTGGGAAAAAAATCTGCATATAAGTAGATCCACACAGTTCAAATCCATGTTGCTCAAGGATCAAGTGTATTCATAAATTTACAGCATATTTAATTTTACGTTAAAATAAATCATTTATAATAAATGTATAATTTTATGCTGCCTCAGCATCCATTTTGAATGTGGGTTTAGGTTTCTTGTTTCAGAGGCAGGGTTTAGTCACTCTTGATGCAGTTTTCAATTCTACACCACACCCAAGGGGCTCAAGCTGGAGACATCTCTCCCATCTAGCAGACTGGGATCCTGCCTTCCAGCCACCTCCTCTAAAGGGACCATTCAAACACTGGCTTCCAAACTTAAAGTGACCTACACTCTATTCCCTAATATATACTGCTAGTTGCCATGCTCTCCTGCTCAAGGCTCTCTGTCTCCCTGCACTCCCTGACCTTCAGGTGTGTGGCCTCCAGGCATGCCATGTGCCACAATGTCTAAGTACTAAAAACTCTTAAATGTTCACATTGAGGTTGTCATTGACGCTGTACCAGCAATCTGACTCCTGACTGCAAGGCTGCTTCAGAAAGGATGCATGCAGGTGGATCCCCTGCTAGTGCTCTTTTGTTCAGGCCTCTGGTGGCTGCTGGTGACAGTAGCCAACAGCTATGTTGACAGAAAAACAGCTAGTACAAGAAAGAAAGAAAGGAAAAAGAAGAAAAGAACACTCAAGACTAATATCCTTCATGTCTATAGATGCAAAAATCCTTAAAAATATATTAGGAATGGAATTCAGCAACATATAAAAATAATTGTACACCATGACCACCGTTTACAAGAGGGATGTATGGCTAATACTTTAAAATCAACCAATGTAATTCACCATATTAACAGGTTATTTTTTGAAAATCATATGTTCATATCAATCGATAGAGAAAAAGCATCTCACAAAATTTAGCACCCATTAATGATTTTAAAAACCCTTAGAAATACAAAAACAGAGGGAAACTAATGCTTTTCCCCAAGATTGAGAAGCTAGACTATTCTCCTCATCATTCTTCTTTAGCATAACACAGTGCTGCAAGTTCTTGCAATAAGGCAAGAAAAGGAAACAAAAAGCATATAGATCAGAAAGGGAGAAATAAAACTGTTCCCACCTGCAGATGACATGATCATCAGAATTAAATATCCCAAATAATCTATTTTTTAAAGCCCTCTTAGAACTAATAAGGGAGTGTAGCAACACTGTAGAATACAAAATAAACATGTAAAAATCAACTATATTTCTATATATTAGCAATAAACACATGAACAATAAAATTAAAAATACAATACTATTTGGAATTGCTCAGAAAATGAAATTACTTATCATGATTCTATATATAATGGGTTAGACATCAACACAAGTTTCCTTTGGATAGTGCCAGAACATTACTGTGAATGACAGCAAAATGTTTTAAGATTTAAAAATTTAGCTCTTATACAGAGGTAACAAAGAAGCTCACAACTATTTTGGTGAATGACATAACAACTAGATTATTGATTTGAATATTTTACATCAATATCATCTATTTCAAGGCAGTTTTAAAATTAATTAGCAAGCTTTCAAAAGCTACTGCCATTCAAAGCCACATTCTACTATTAAAAAGAGAAGAGACAGGCTTATGAATAAGTTTTCCAAATCCCTATTGCCTCTCTGAAGACAAATCACTGACCATTCTAGCTGGTCTTCTGTTCCACTGCTTTTTTAGTGTCATACAACTCTAACGTAGACATTCAATGACACTCTTAATGTTACTGTTGGTACCAAAGCAAAGTCCATGATTCACTTATCACGTTCCCAATCTATAACAACTTACCTTTGGAAAGATAAAAGTAACAGAGATTAGATATATACATATTTCTTAGGAGGACAGCCTCTTAAAAACACAAAATAGGATTCACAAATTATGCTCAAAATTAAGATCTCCATATATTTAAAATAAACAAAGTGCTAATATGGCATTTTAAATAGTCACTTTTATAAAAGATGCTACATTAGATTATTTCTTCTCTTTTACTTATTTTTGCCTAAAACTGCCTTTCCAGAGAGGCCTGACCATTCTCGTTGAAACAGTACTTTCTGGGCCGGGCGCGGTGGCTCAAGCCTGTAATCCCAGCACTTTGGGAGGCCGAGACGGGCGGATCACGAGGTCAGGAGATCGAGACCATCCTGGCTAACACTGTGAAACCCCGTCTCTACTAAAAAATACAAAAAACTAGCCGGGCGACGTGGCGGGCGCCTGTAGTCCCAGCTACTCCGGAGGCTGAGGCGGGAGAATGGCGTAAAACCCGGGAGGCGGAGCTTACAGTGAGCTGAGATCCAGCCACTGCACTCTAGCCCGGGAGACAGAGCAAGACTGCATCTCAAAAAAAAAAAAAAAAAAAAAACAGTACTTTCTGCTCTCTCTTCCTATCCCTCTACTTATTCAGTTCATGTAATGCCTCTAAACCCTGCAAAAAACTGCCATTTCATTCTGAGTAAAAACCAAAGACCTTACGACAATCAGTAAGGCTCTACTGATCAGGCAACAAGCCCATTTCACCCCTTTAGTTCTCATTTCCTTCCATTCTCCCTGCTTGCTTATTCTGCTTCAGCCATGCAGTACTCTGTTTTACTGGAACACCTGGGGCACATTCGATTTTAGAGTCTTTGCACCAGTCCTTCTGCTTGGAACATATATTTTCCAGATAACTGTATGGCTAACCCCCTTGCCTTCTTTAAATTTTTGCTAACATGTCACCTTCTCAGGCCTACCCCTGGAGCACTATACTTAAAATGATAAAACTCCTCATTTTGCACATCTGACTAATTCTCCTTATTCTATTCTTATTTTTAAAGCACTTACTACCTTCTAAAATATTGTATCATTTACAAAGTTATATATTTACTGGTTTCTGTTTTCTGTCCTTTACCTAGGCCAAAGCAAAGATTTTTTGTTTAAAGTTGTTCTGCTTAAGATGAATCCCAAGAGCCTAAAACAACACCTGCTACACAGTAGGTGCTAAATATATATTTATTGAATAAATGCAATAAATGAATAATAGGTATACAAACACTTGTCAAATTTAATTTTAATCTCAGTAATACAAGGAAAAAATAATTGCATAACAAATAAAATAAATTTTCTTGAAACCTGTATACATGCACTCTGCTTGTCTCTAGTGTCCTTCTTCACACCTTACTCACCTTTTCCTCTCCTCACAAATATGCTTTGCCAGAAAAATTCCAAACTGAACAGGCCTTCCAAAAAAGCCATCCTTATTCACATAAGTCTGGGTTAGGTGATCCTCTATGTACTCTCTACGTATCTCCATTTATTTTTCCCGATAGCCTTTTCATACGTATTGCAATAACTGTTTATCTGTTTCCCAGACCAAAATGTGAACTCCTTGAGAGCAGAACCCATTCTTATTTGCCCTTCCCTGACTACCATGCAACTCATATCACATAACACAGACAGGTTCTCAATAGATGTTTTTTGTGTGAATAAACCATTTTTTAAACATTTCCTAAATTGAATTAGCAGTGAATCACACATATTTACCTGTTACTTGTTTCCTTAGTTTTTCAATTTCTTCTTTTAAGTTTTTTATTTCTAAATCTTTGCTTGCTGTTAGTGGACCATCAACAGTTGAATACTGCAGAGCTTGGACAGTCTGTGTTGACTCTTTAAAAAAAAGAATAAATAAAAATATCACCATACTTCAAATTCTTAACACTAATAACATTGTATTTTTTGCAGAGAAATTCTTACACAATTTATAGAACAAAACATCTACTCACTGATAAAAAGCACGTGAATACGTAAAAATTAAGTCATAAAAAATCAGGCCAGGCATGGTAGTTCATGCCTGTAATCCCAGCACTTTGGGAGGCCAAAGTGGGAGGATCACTTGAGTCCAGGAGTATGAGACCAGCCTGGGCAACAGAGTGAGACCCTTTCTCTACAAAAGATATAAAAATTGGCAGGGCATGCTGGCACATGCCTGAAGTCCCGCTACTCAGGAGGCTCAGATTGGAGAACTGCTTGAGCCTGGAAGGTTGAAGTGGTAGTGACTCATGATCATGGCACTGTACTCCAGCCTGGGAGACAAAGTGAGACTCTATCCAAAAAAAAAAAAATCCGCTGCATATATATGTATGTATATATATATATATATATATATATATATATATATATATGAAAGAATCCACCTTCTAATAATTTTTGGTTTTAAATACTGTTGGTGTACTCTGCCAGTGAATCAACTACGTAGCTCCTTTTTCTCCTAGTAGGAACATCACCATGTGATAACTCAAAAGCCTGGTATGTCAGTCAGATGCTATATGAAGAACTGAATTGGGTTTACAAATGGAGGGTTAGGCATGTTAACATACATATGCAGAAGTGCTGGCCTTCCAAATTTTATGTCTGAAAGTTGAGGCCCATCTACAGGTAACTATGGCTCAACAATTTAGCTAAAATATTTAGTTAAAATAGAAAATATTAATTTATCTTGCAGTTCTAATTAGAAAACACAAGGTTTTAAAGAACAGTAAGTCTACTGAGGCTTATTCCCAGATATCATCAAAAGATACGGAACAAAGAAAATATTTTTTACCATTTTACACCAGAAATGAAATTGCCCTTTGTTCTAAATAGGTGTTCTGCTATTTATGGAGGGATTCTTACATAATAAGTCTCTCCCTTACCATAATTCTTTATGAGTTAGTGCAAATCATTACTGATTACTTTGTGTGTGCATATGTACATGAGTGTATGTAAACCATAAACCCTGTATGGTTGGCGGTCAATAAATATTTGTTAATTTGAATTAAAGGTATAAGATATACTACATTGTGCATCTGATCTTGATTTTCTGCATCATATAAGTATTTCTTATATATTTCTATCTCTTCGGGTTCAAAACATGCTAAAAACTGGTCCTTTCTGTATTTATTATTTTGAAAAGAACATTCAATGTTTTTGTTTTTTTAAGACATCTAAATTGGGGGCAGAAAATGGGGAGACATAAAAATACCCAATGTGGGGGAGGTGCAGGTACGGTGGCTCATGCCTGTAATCCCAGTGCTTTGGGAGGCCAAGGTAGGTGCACCACCTGAGGTCAGGAGTTGCAGATCAGCCTGGCCTACATGGTGAAACACCATCTCTACTAAAAATATAAAAATTAGCCAGGCATGGTGGTGCATGCCTGTAATACCAGCTACTTGGAAGGCTGAGGCAGGAGAAATGCTTGAACCCGGGAGGCAGAGGTTGCAGTGAGCTGAGATCACGCCACCACACCCAGCCTGGGTGATAGATCAAAACTCAAAAAAACAAACAAAAAACCAAAAAATACCAAATGGACATTAATAGGAGTTACTTTTCCTCCTGTACCCCACCTACCACAGGTATGAAGGTGGGGCAGGCATCCTTGCTCATTATTGCCACCTCTCTCCTCAAAATTCCTAGGTCTACTGAAATGGCCATTTCCTGCGTATGTAGTTATCCACTTGTCCTCCCTATCTTACTCTTTTTTAAACAAGGATTTTACATGTTGTTCTCTGCTCTTCTTTCCATTACTACTCTTCTTACTATTCTTAGTGACTTTAACATCAAAATAGATAATCCATCTAACACTGACTTCTGAGGCACATAAATCCTCTACAACAGATACTGATGGTTTTTACCCAGCATCTACTTATCTCTTCTTCCTTGTGAACCAAATTCAATTATCAGGCTACAGTGTGCATAGGCAAGGTGGGCCCAGTCAAAACTGGCTGGTTTAAATTAATCATAATAATTCCATTCCACATTGCAAGTGTTGGTCAAGAATTAGGTATGAGACCTAGTTAGAACTTAAATGGTACCTTGAGAAGAAGTCCACTAGGGGGCTTCAGGGAGAGGTTTTAATCTCCCATTAAATGAAAGATGTATGAAACTAAATGAATCTTTCCACTTTCTGAGTCTCTGGAATATGTGCAGATATGAAGATGGAACTCTTGGTGTACTCTGCCAATGCATCTATTTAGCTCCTTTTTGTCCTAGCAGGGAACGTCACCATGTGATAACTCAAATGCCTGGTATGTCTGTCAGATGGTATATGAAGTGAATCTGGTGTACGAAGGGAGGTCTTACCTTCCAAAGTTTACATCTGAAAGTTCCACAATATTGTGGAATCAAAGAAAGCCAAGAAATTAATAGGGCAGCTACCCCCAAATTGGCACTGAAACCATTTACTTCTGGCTTCTTAAGTGAGAAAATAAATCCTTATTATTTAAGAATTCTCACATCTGCAGCCCAAAACAATCTAGCTGATAGACTTCTCTCCAGTATAACCATCAGATTAACTGGGCACATCCTAAACTAGTGGTTCTCTACTGCAGGTGCACCATCACCTCATGTGAAGGGGACAGAAGGGGAGTCAGTTGTTGACACAGTACATGAGGAGACTGCTACAAGCATTTAACATCTGGAAACTCAGAACGTTCAATATCTCAGATGTGGAACTCTCTCTCACGTGAAAAAACTACCTCACCCCAAATGCTTGTGGTTCACCAATTAAGAAATTCTACTATACACTTTGTCATTATCAATAACGTCATGGCCTCCAAAATCATCTCTCTTATCTGTACAGCTTACTACTCCAGGGACCACTTCAACAATTCTTCATTCCCACCACAAATGCCAATCAATGTGTTCCCAACACTTTCCATTTTTTTCCTCTTTACCTCCTTACTTACCCTGGTTAGATTCTTTGGTCCATCACTGTTTTGCAAATACCTTCCATTTCTTTACCCTTCTCTCCTCCATTGTACTTATTCTAGAAGGCCCTCAATCTTGGTTAATTTCTACTCTCCTCCTACTCTATGATTTTACCCAAGTAGCTAAAAATGACTGAAAAAAATACACAGTCATTTAAAACTCATGATTACTAAACTTAAATAACATGGAAATATCTGGCGATCCTAAACTATTTCCCTGGCTCATGTACTCTTTTCATCTCTATACTGATCATATCACATTTTCTCTTTTTCTTGTCAAATATCTATTATCTCCTCTACCTTCCTTACTCTCAGTGGATGACCCTACTTTGTATGTGATTTATTTGTCTGTCTCCTCAAAGTAGAAAGGAAACATAACAAGGGGAGGTATTTTTGTCTTTATCTGTTTTTTATTACGTTACTAGTTATGTGCAGAACAGTTCCTGGCTGTTTGATACTCAATAAATAGCTGATAAATGAATGAATCAGTTTAAATGTTAATCTGTGTCACTGCTATGAAACAAGTATTCATGCCAAAAGGCAATGATCTTACATTTTTGTTCGCTTTGCTCTGTGTAGACGATACTATACATGTAAAAATACTAAGAACAAATTAAAGAATTCAAAACATTAAAAAAAAAAACCAAAACACAGGAAATTCTTAGTCATAAGGGGATGGACTAGGAAGCAACAGGTCACTGCTTTGTTTCTCCTGCTGTAAAAAGTAAAAATTCAGTACATAATTCGAAAAAATCTTATTTTTAAAAACATCTTTGGTTTATTTTACTTAGTTTTCTGTGCTTTCCCAGTCAGAGGTGGGAAAGTGAGCCAGGGAAGTGAGGCATTCTGAGGTGAAGAGGCTATTACAACTCCTGGAAGCTTTACCCATTTCTGTGAGCGTACTTAGGTCAAGCCTGGCCTTTAAATTGAGAGATAACATGCTGGAAAGAAAAATCACTGAAGCTTCTGGAGGATGTGTGGGGATGATGCAACAATCTGGAAATCTCAAAGTCTGTAAGCATATGGTGCTTTCATTCCCATGGTATATTTTAATTGTTGTACTTGGGGGCCGCATGGGAAGTTAGGGAGCTTTGAAAAGTCAGACAAAAATCTCCGATAGTATAGAATTATTTCAGAGATGAAGAGCTGCTTGAGGAAGAGAATCTGCTTCAAATACATGGCCAGTCTCTTCATCAAGACACTTACCAAATTTGGAAATGGTATAGGGCAGAAGGCTGAAGAGCAGAATAAATCTCCCATAGTTAAGGAAGTGAAGGAGAAAGAGGCCCAACTAGGCTCTATCCAGCTCCTGTTTCTGGGCATTTGAAATCAAAGGTAGGTTTGAATCTAATTAAAAATGCAATTTAAAGGCGGGCACAGTGGCTCATGCCTGTAATCCCAGCACTTAGGGAGGCTGAGGCGGGCAGATCACGAGGTCAGGAGATCGAGACTATCCTGGCTAACACGGTGAAACCTCATCTCTACTAAAAATACAAAAAATTTGCCAAGCGTGGTGGCATACACCTGTAGTCCCAGCTACTCAGGAGCCTGAGGCAGGAGAATCGCTTGAACCCGGGAGGCAGAGGTTGCAGTGAGCCGAGATCAAATCACTGCACTCCAGCCTGGGCAACAGCGAGACTCCGTCTCCCAAAAAAAAAAAGTGCAATTTAGTCTTGTCCAAGCTCAATTCTTGACGGAATGAAAAGGGAGAAACCTCTCTGGGGCAAAAATAATATAAACTTGCTTCTCTATGTTATTTTTATTCATGACATCTTTCACATGAGACATTTGGAAAAGCAGAAAAGCATGACAAATGGAAGAAAAAAACAGAAAGGCAGGTTCACAGTTGTTGAAATTAACAGACAAGGACCTCAAAATATTATTAAAATGTTACAGAAAATAGCGAAAAAATACACAAAAATATGGGGAAATTTCAACAGAAAACTGCAACTGAGAGAATCAAATGAATAAACTTTAACCAAAAAGACAATATCTGAAATTAAGATTAATCAGATGGACTTAACAGCAAAATGGATATAGCAGAAGACAGAACTAGTGAACCTCAAGGCAGATCAATAGAAAATATCTTAATGAAGCACACACAAAAAAAGAAAGAATGGAAGGAACAGAACAGAGTATAAAGGAAATGTGAGATACCATCTAACATATATGCAATTACAGCTCCAGAAGGAGAGGAGAAAGTGCATGAGGCAAAATAGTCTACAGAGACTATGGCTTAGAATTTTGCAAAACTGATAAAAGACATCAAACAAGATTGCAAAAGCTCAGTGAATCTCAACCAGGATTTTCTGTTAATACAAAGAAAGCTACACGTACGTGAATCACAGTCCAACTATTTGGAACTGAAGTTAAGGACATAATCCTGAAAGCAGCCAGAAGGGAAAACATATACATTACATTCAAGAGATTAACAGCTGGCTTCTCAAGAAATATTATGGAAGCTATTATAGAAAAGAATAAAATAATACATGTAGAGCTCTGATAGAAAAAGCTGCCAAGCTAGAATTCTAATCCAGTACAAGTATTCTTCAAAAATGAAGGTAAAAATAAAGACATTTTCACATCAACAAAACCCTATTGAGAATTGTCACAACACACTCACATTACAAGAAAACAATAAAGGAAGTTTTTTAGGCTAAAGAAAAATGATTCCAGATAAACATGGAATTTAGGGAGAAATAAAAAGCACCAAAAGGGTAAATAAATGGGTAAATTAAAAGACACTTAAAATTAATGAGTAAACGTAAAGCAACAATCGAGTAAAATGTATTAAAAGATTTATGACACAGATTAAGGTAAACTACATAACAACAGTCATACATAGCTGTCTAAAGGTTTCTACGTTGTTTGTGAAGTAGTAACATACAAATTACTAAGAAAAAGATATATGAAGACCTAACAGAAAAATGGGCAAGAACCTCGAACCAGAACTTCAAAAGACTAGATATCCAAATGGATAGTAAATATATGAAAAGATATTCAAACTCATTATCCATCAGGAAAATGCAAATTAAAATCACGGCAGGACATCACTATACTTCTACCAGAATGGCTACAAGTTAAAAATGCTGACAATGGCCGGGCGCGGTGGCTCAAGCCTGTAATCCCAGCACTTTGGGAGGCCGAGACGGGCGGATCACGAGGTCAGGAGATCGAGACCATCCTGGCTAACACGGTGAAACCCCGTCTCTACTAAAAATACAAAAAAACTAGCCAGGCGAGGTGGCGGGCGCCTGTAGTCCCAGCTACTCCGGAGGCTGAGGCAGAAGAATGGCGTGGACCCGGGAGGCGGAGCTTGCAGTGAGCTGAGGTCCGGCCACTGCACTCCAGCCCGGGCAATAGAGCGAGACTCCGTCTCAAAAAAAAAAAAAAAAAAAAAAAAATGCTGACAATATCAAGTTCTGGTGGGGAGCTGAAGAAAGTAGAACTCATAAATTATTAGTAGAACTATACATTGGTATAATCACTTTGGAAAATTCTTTGACAATATCTTCTAAAGCTGAAAATCCTCTACTATATGGCCCAGAAATTCTACTCCCAGGTACATATCTGAGAGAAATAGTATATAGGACCATCAAAATAAATATATAAGCACATTTGCAGGAACTTTACTTATAGTAGTCAACATCTGGAAATAACCCAAATATTTACCAACAACAGACTGGGCAATTTTTTAGTGCTTATATCCAATGAAATACTAAACAGCAGTACAAAAAAAAAAAAGAGCAAACTACTGATATATATAAAACATGGGTGAATTTTAAAAAACAACAAGTGAAAGATGCCATACACAAAAGAGAATATACTGTATGATACCATTTATATGAAGTTCAAAAACAGGTAAAAATTCATTAATGGTGAAAGAAATTAGGATGATGTTTATTTCATAGTGGTAAGTTACAAACTGGAGAGTGACATGTGAGGACTTTACCCTATGCTGGCAATATTCTACACATGAATATGGGTGAAGGTTACATTAGTGTACACATATACAAACATTTATTAGGCTTATACTTAAAAGTAGAATGCTTGCACACTTTGCTATATCACCACATAAAAAAAACAAACAGAAAAATTTCAGTCACAAAAGGGAAGTAATTCATATGCAGAGATCTTAACAACTTATGGAAAAATAGTCCATTCTATTGATGTCTACACAGACTTTTTCTCTACTTGGCCTCTAAAACTATGACAGTAAAATTCTGTGATTATAAAACTTTGATTATTTCTCTCCTAGGAGTTACAAGTTCCTGATTATTTGTCCATAAATACATTCCTTCATTCACAAAATACGTAAGTAAAATATATAATATGTGACATCCTTTATTTTAGAGAAAAAAAGCAGAAAAAGTAGATAGTAGTACTGGGGATATATATATGATTAAATTATAAATAGGATGGTCTGGAAAACCTTCATTGAAGGCCTCATTCAACTACAGACTTGCTTCAAGTAGAGAGTATTCTAACATTCAAAGGTCAAAGAGTTAAGGAAAACTTAGCAAACGAGACTGGGAAGGACTGGTTTATGACGAAAAAGAAAACCAGGAGATAAAGTGCCCCAGAAGCCCCCCCCCCCCCAAAAAAAAGGCATTATCAGGAGGAATAAATGGTCCACAGGACCAAATATTGCTGATAGGTTAAAAGGTGAAGACAGAAATGATCACTGGATTTTACAGCGCATGATAGGGAAATTGACTAGGGGAACAAAGTAGGATTGCTAGGCAGCATGAAGAGCTGACCTGAGGTGAGTGTCTGTGAATCTGAATTAATATTATTAGTCAACATGTTGTGGGTGTTTTAAGTAAGCTGTCTTCAGCTGTATAGTTGAAGATACAAAGTTGTATTCAAACACGGTTGGGGTTCTGCCAAAGGTATTTGACAAAGAGAAAGCGGAACAATAGATTTGAACGTATATGCCAGGGTATGATTATGGCTTACCAGAGAATAAAAAATGAGGGTATAAATAGCAGAGTTAAATTGGTGATAGACTTGTAGGTAATGGTGGCAGTGAAGGAATATTGGAGTTAAGGGGTCAGAGAGAGAGAGCACTAGAAAATTATGAGCAGGAGATTATAAAAGATTTGCTGGAAACTGTGATTAATGAGTTTTAGATATGGTAATCTTAAGATATATCTTATTACCATAGGATGGATTGGATGAAATGAAATGGAGAAAACAATCATTGAAGGTGAAGAATAAAGAAACTCACTCAGAATCTTAAAAAGTTTATGTGTATGTGCATTTTAAAATCACCAAATATGGCAGAAGCAATGCTGCAGAGAATGACAATGTGAAAGGAGCTAGAGCTCTTAAAGATTGAGCAAATAAGATAGGAAACGTCATTAAAGTGCTATAACGAAGTGAGGAGGATCCCCTTTCCCCATCCCCAAAGGTATTCCCACACATTTTTATAAACATAAATATATACCCACAGGAAACAAAAGCTATTTTGTTGTTGTTTACTATTAATTGTGTGAGTTTATATAAACGGTATTATGCTGTTTTCTGCATAGATTTCTACAACTTGATTTTTCACCACTTAAAAGAATTTTTTCCAAAGATAAAACAACCACTTACAATAAACACCTCATAACACTGTGAGTACAATTCAAAAAGTGAAAATATATTTACCTTGAAGTTTTCTACTGAGTTCAAGTTTTTCTTGCTCAAGGCGCTTAATTCTTCTTTCATAAGCTTCAGTTGCTAAGTTGTTGTCTAGAGTCCTCTGAACATTAACATCAAGATCCAGTGAGGTGGGACCAGCTGTAACTCTTAAACAGCTCCGATCAGAAAGTACACTGAAGAAAAAAAAAAAAAAAAAAACGTAGGTTCATACTGTGAGAAAAGGTTTGAAGGAAAATGTTAACATTTTTAAAAAATTGTTTTTAACTGACTCCACATTTATGGCATAAACATTTTTAAATTGCTCATTTAAAACACAGATTTGAATATCTTGCAGCTTAGCCAGCTGGAATAATTATAAAATTTTTTTTGCAAAATCACCATAAACTGTTTTTAGAAGCATTTGAAAAAATGAAAACCTAATATCCCTCAAATTATTTTGATTTAAAAAACCCCACAAATTATAAAATGAAGTTTGCTGAAGGGTTACTGGTAGTTTAAAACAATCTGACCATCTAGGTGAAACAGTAGTAGTCAAAAGCACCAACCAGGGCACGGCCCTCTTTACTAGAATTTGAAATTCAAAAGCAAGTTTCTGTCTTTAATTCAATACGATTTAAATAAAAATACTGAAACTGCTGGACATTTGGTGGTGAACAAAACAGACAAAAATCCTTGCCCATGTAGAGCTTATATTCCAGTGACTGAGACAGAAATAAACAAAATAATTGAGACATTCATTACATTAGAAAATGTTAAATGCTAAGGAGAAAACATAAAGCAGGAAAGGGAGAAATAAAGTATTGAAGGAGAGGAGATAAAAATTTAGATAAAGTAGTCAGTAAAGCTGTCACTGCTAAAGTAACTTTGGAAAAAGCTAAGTAAAGGTGAGGGGACCACTTAAGGGAATATCAAAAGAAAGAATGTTCCAAGTAGATGAAACAGAAGTACTAAAGCCCTGAGACAAGAGTATGTCTGGCATGTTCACAGGCCAGAAAGGAGGCCTGTGTGGATGGAGTCGAGTAAACAAAGAAAAATAAACTCAGAAAGATAAAAATAAGGCAGTCATGTAGGGCCTTGTAAGAAGTTTGATTTGGAGTTGATATGAAGCCACTGGAGTTGGGGATGGGTGGACTGGTTCTGAATAGGGGAGTGACATGGTCTGATTATCTTTTAAAGGATCACCTGAACAGGTTCAGAGAAATAAAAGAAAGTTATTTACATAGTAAGTGGGTGGTTAAGACAGATTTTTAAGTAGATGAGAGGAGAGGTCTCAGCTGGAGATGCACACTGAGGATTCATCAGCAAATCTTTGGGAGAACACTAGAGAGTTTAGATGGAAAAGAGAAGTCCAAAGACTGAGCCATAGGACACTCTGATATTCACAAGTCAGGGAAGTCAGGAGGGTTCAGGTATGGAGTCTGAGAAGGAATGACCAGCAAGGTGAGAGAAAATCAGTCAAGTGTCCTAGAAGATAGGAGAAGAAGGTATTTTAAAAGTATGGAGCTGTGGCAAATAAGATGAGACTAAGCAAATAAGTAAGACTAGAACTGAGAAGTGATCATTAGATTTAGCAACATGTTGGTCAACAGTGACATTGATAAAAGCAGTTTGCACGAAGTGATGGTGGCACATACCTGACTGGAATGGATTCAAGAAACAACAGTATGAGAAAAATAAACAAAATATAGTCAAAAGTTGAAGTAATTTTTCTATAATATAGAGCAGAGACATGGTTGATAAGAGGTAAAGGAAGTAGAATCCAGATTTTATATTTTGTCTTAAGATGGGGAACTGACATTTGTAAGCTGATAGAAATGATCTGACGATGCAGATGACACAAGAAGAAAAAATTCATGACATAAAAGCAAAACATGCACTAGACCAGCCAGGAAGGAATGAAAGACACTGGCCTTACTAGAGGCTTGCACAGTTCATCCACGAAAAGAACAGAGAATTTGGGTCCAACAGTAAGTAGGCGGTAAATATGGTAACTGGAGCTTGTGGAAGTTGTCTATGGTTTGCCTCAATCCTTTCAGTGAAAGGGGATGCAAGTCAGCTGAACGTGAGGATGACAGAGGTTTCAAACTCAAGTAGAAATATGCCAGATGCAATGGCTCACATCTGTAATCCCAGCAACAGGGGAGGTTAAGGTCAGAGGATGGCTTGAGGAGTAGGAGGCTGTAGTGATCTATGACTGTGCCATTGTACTCCAGTCTAGACAGCACAGCAAGACTCCATTTCTAAATCGTTTTAAAAATTAGCTGGGCATGGTGGCTTGTGCCTATTGTCCCAGCTACTCTGGAGGCTGAGGCAGGGGGATCATTCGTGGTCAGGAGTTTGAGGTTATAGTGAGCTAGGACTGCACCACTGCATTTCAGCCCTTCTGCTGCCCAGAATAAGACCCCATCTCCTAAAAAAAAAAAAAAAAAAAGAAAGAAAGAAAGAAAGAAAAAAAAGAAAGTAAAAAATAGTTATCTAGGTGAGTGGAAAAGTGAATACACTACAGTAATACAGTATATTTGTCAGAAAAGGGGCACTTGAGGTTGGTAATCATGAATTTAAGGTAGACCAGTAAGAATAGTCAGCTATTTTTTCTAGTCATTTGGAACTGTACAGGTAGAGAATAAAATTTTAATAGCTAATGTTGACTTATCAAAGCAAGTATAACAGAATTAGAGACAGTCAAAGAAATGAAACAGCATACAAGGAGTGATTATAATCATTCTCAATAGAATTTAAGCAGGGTAAGGGGGAAATAGGGAATATAAGTGAAGGGAGGGTCAGTGAAAAGATGGTAGAATTAACGGGTTGAAAGTTCTCCTGCTTGACATCTAGAAAATATTCAACAGCATGAAACTCTTCTAATTACTGCTTCATTGCTAAGGAATAGATTCTGAGCTCTCTGTTCCAATCCTTCCCCTCCAAAATGAGTTCAGATTTTCACATATTCTACTCATTTTGTAACGCTTAACTTTCTATTTCCAGTAGTAGGCTCATTCTATTTTTTAAAAAGTTTTATTTTACAGTTTTCTCATACATTTTTTATGAACCTCAATTCAATTTAATTTGCTTTAAATTGTCCAAACTATGTTAACTTTTTTTTTTGAGACAGAGTCTCACTCTGTCACCCAGGCTGGAGTGCAATGGCGCAGTCTCGGCTCACTGCAACCTCCACCTCCCGGGTTCAAGCAATTCTCCTGCCTTGGCCACCTGAGTAGCTGGGATTACAGGCACCCGCCACCATGCCCACCTAATTTTTATATTTTTAGTAAAGATGGGATTTCACCATATTGGCCAGGCTGGTCTCAAATCTCCTGACTTCATGATCCGCCTGCCTTGGCCTCCCAAAGTGCTGGGATTACAGGCATGAGCCACTGCACCTCGCCCAAACTATGTTAACTTTTCAAACTTACCAGCTACTAGTATATGTAAAACCAACAAATGGCAGATGGTGGCCAGAAAATGCAGTGTGTGTTGGTGGGGGCATCGTTTCCTAAAGGAGGAAAAAACATCTGGTAAGAAATAGATAGCTATGATCTGTAGGCTTGGCTATAAATATAAAATGCCAAAAAAATTAACAAAAAAAATTTTTGACTGTTCAATTTTAAAACACTGATAAGTTTGGTATAGTTGTTTAGTGATATAAAATTCAGACCATGAACACTGCTACTCTAAAATTCTAATTAAATTAAAGATGGAAAGTCTGATATTGAGAATACAGTCATTATTATTCATGTACTCTGTATTTGCAAATTTGTATAGAAGCTAATATTTATTTGTAAACCCCAAATCAATACTTGTGGTAATTTTATGATTATTTGTAGACATGTGCAGAGCACAGAAAAATTTGAGATGTCCTATGCTCACATTATTAGCTGAAGTTGAACAGGAGAGGCTCTGCCTTCTCATTTAAGCGCTCATATTATAAACAAGTGTCCTTTACAGGGTCTCTTTGGTGTCATGCATTTCACATTTTTGGGCCCTTTGTAAGTGATTCACTGCTTGCAAAGGCTCCCAAGCGTGGTGCTGAAGCATTGTCTAGTGTTCCTAGTGCAAGAGGACAGTGATGTGCCTTTACGGAGAAAATAATGTGCTAGAAAAGCTTCATTCAGGCACGAGTTACAGTGCTGCTGGTGGTAAGTTCAATGGTGAGTTCAGTGTTAATGAATCAACAATATATAAAGTGTCTTTAAAGAGAAGCACACATAAAAACAAGACCATATATTGATCAGTTGATCAGAGGCTCACAGAAACCTAACCCTGTACTTCCCTCAGAGCAATGGTTCAATATTAGCTAATAGTGTTCAAGGCAACTATATAGAACATAAACACCATGAATAATTAGAATCAACTGTACTATGTATTTAATTTGGAATGATTCACAATTTGTTAACAGTAAATATAATTCTATTTATAAAAAATTGGTAAGAGAAGTCCATTTAATTATTCTTTGTGAAGTTTAGACAGGAAAGTATGAGAAATTTTTAACTGCCTTGAATATAGTACTAGGATGGTTTTATAATTACAGTCACCAAAGAGTGATCACAGCTTATTGTATTGAAAAGAGTATTCACAGTTTCAGTGAAAAGTAATATAACATGTACCTATTATGTACTCACAAAGACTAAAAAAAATTGTAAGTCATATAACATTAACATAAAAATTTTTAGTACAGAATTAAAGCCATAGTAAATAAAATAACTGAAAAGAAAATAAAAGCTCAAATTAAGAAGGCTAAAAAGTGGCTAGGAGCAGTGGCTCATGCCTGTAATCCCAACACTTTGGGAAGCTGAGGCAGGCGGATCTGAGGCCAGGAGATTGAGATCATCCTGGGTAACACGGTGAAATCCCATCTCTACAAAAAATACAAAAAGTTAGCTGGGCATGGTGGCGGGCGCCTACAGTCCCAGCTACTCGGGAAGCTGAGGCAGGAGAATGGTGTGAACCCGGGAGGCAGACCTTGCAGTGAGCTGAGATCGTGCCACTGCACTCCAGCCTGGGAGACACAGAGAGACTCCATCTCAAATAAAAAAATTTTTAAAAAAAGGGGGGGGAGGGAGGAGGAGGAGGAGAAAGAGGAAGGAAGGAAGGAAGGAAGGAAGGAAGGAAGGAAGGAAGGAAGG
>NC_045434.1:84105436-84140664 GCF_002776525.5 Piliocolobus tephrosceles
AGGAAGGAAGGAAGGAAGGAAGGAAGGAAGGAAGGAAGGAAGGAAGGAAGGAGGAGAAGGAGGAGAAGGAGGAGAAGGAGGAGAAGGAGGAGAAGGAGGAGGAGGAGGAGGAGGAGGAGAAGGAGAAGGAGAAGCAGAAGAGGAAGGAGAAGAGGAAGGAGAAGAGGAAGAAGAAGAAGAAGAAGAAGAGGAGGAGGAGGAAGAAGAGGAGGAAGAGGAGGAGGAGAAGAGGAGGAGGAAGGAGAAAGAGGAGGAGGAGGAGGAGAAGGAGAAGGAGAAGGAGAAGAGGAAGAAGAAGAAGAAGAAGACGACTAAAAAGGCAAAAAGCACAAACATTTTAAGTTCTTATTTTCCTAAATTTTAATCTCATATAACATAAAGGGTTATAGCAGAGGTCGATACACTATGCTGGCCTGTTTTGGCATGGCTCACATGGTTGAATGGTTGAATTCAATGGTTGAATTATTTGGCTAGTGGACTGGCCGAATAATTGGCTTGAGGTCTGCTATTCACCTCAGGCAGGGTTATAGCTCAGGGCTATACCACGTCTGTGGACTATTTTCCCTATTGCTTTCCTACCAAGTTAGCTATTGTTAGCAGCAACACACTGGGCTTGGGTATTTAGTCCTGGAATCTGCCCTCTGTATCAGCAAAGCTGCTGATTTTTCTATCCAGTTCCATGTTACTAGTACTACTGTCCCAGACCAAGTCAGTAGTGGGGATGGAAGTGTGTGGTATATGTGACTTTAACTAAAGTTCAGTAGCTTTTCACAAATAAATGCTTCTCAATTTATTTCTCTTCAATTGTTGTATCAAGCCCTGACACGGTTGTTTTTGATAATTTTGTCCAGTTCTATGGTTCTAGAGAGAAATTTGCCAACCTCTTCACTTTGCAATCATAAAATCTGCTTTTTTAAGTATCTAATTTGTTCTCTTAGGAAGCTTAATGGCATAACTTAGATATCTAAGAGGTAAAGCTTTGAATTCTAATTTTGTTCTTAGTCACAAATAACTATATTCACCTCAGTTAACTTTCTTCTTAATTTGATTTGTGACAGAATAAGCAGTGGAAGCCATGATCACTGACTGATAACTGGTAATTGTAAAACCATCCTAGCAAAATACTTATAAACCAAAAAATTACTATATAACCATATTAGAAAGAAACAGAGGGATAGAACTTCTTCACAGTGTCATACTTACAGAATTTTTTAAACAATCATCATCTACATCAAAATTCGATGTATCTGTTGGGCTACTAACTTCTGGAATATAAGGTGCTTCACAGTTCCGAATATTATCCCAATCAATTCCACTGAAAAATGGATGTTTCTTAAAGTCTTCTATTCCATTTTGACCAAGTCGATGTTCTCTGCTACAAATGAGCCTTCGAATAAGATCCTTAGCATTTTCAGACACATCAGTCACTTGGGCTGGAAACTGAAACCTCTCCTAAACAGAGAAAAACAGAAACAAAATATATATCAGTGTTTAACATACTAAGTAAGTTGGTTGACTTATTTATTTTCTTAAAAACACATTTTCTTTTAAATATGTCTAATAACATGTTGGTGCAAAGTACTAATACTAAAGGAATACAGGGATGAATGACAGAAGATCATTTTCCTAGGACTTTTAATTTCATATATGAGTTATCATGCATGTGCTATAGAAAAAAGAATACATTATACCTTAAATACCTTAAACTGCTATCAGAATGAAGAGAAATTACTTAAAAGTAGTGGAATTTGACTCAATATTTAAATCGACCATAGATGATTGATAATGGTCATATAAGTTACATACTAATGATTAATAATATTTTTAAAGTACATAATACGTATCTGACACTATTTAAAATATGTTACTCATTTAACTCATTTAACCCTCAAAACAACCATTTTAGGTGGGTACTCCTACTATGCTACTATTATAGAAGAAATAAAGACACAGAGAATTCAAATAACTTTCTCAACATTACACATCTAGTAAGTGGCAGAACCAGAATTCAAACTGAAGCTGTAATCTGTGCTGTTAAATATCATCTTATACTACAATATTCTTTTCTAATTCAAATGATGTACATGCTATTTACAACCTTGCTGCTATTTCCAGTCTTTCAACTCTTTGTAACTACTTGAAACATTGTCTTTGCAACCAGGTAGAAAACATAAACCCTATAAAACTGATTTTTATATATGTAAAGCAACTAATCATAATTGCTTCACTGGAACAAATTAAAAAGAACAGATTATCATTCTCTTCTATCGGATATTCATATTCTAGGTTTTTGCAACTGCTCACAATCTTCTAAGACTGCTAATAAAACCTTTCTTCTTATTATTATGAAGTCTATTTCACTTAGTACTAAATATATTAAAGTTTCATTTATTTGTTCTTGTTGTGCTATCTGTGTTGCTTCTAATGTTATCATCATAAATAATATTAGAATAGGTATCCTTATACATATATCTTTGTTCTACTGAAAATGTCATAGGGTAGATTCCTAGACAGAAGTTGCTCAATCAAACCCTCTAATCATTTTTTAAGGCTCTAAGTGCATACTTGTATACTTTCTGAACAGAAAGATTACACCAATTTATATTCCTAACTTAGAATGCCCATCTCACTACATTATTTATGGTACATAGTACTATTTGTCTTTTGATCTTTGCTAATTTGATAAGAAAAAAAGTATCTCATTCTTATTTTAAATTTGTATTGCACTTATTACTACTAAAGTTGAAAATTTTTTTTACACACATTCTAGTCATGATTATACATATACTATATACATATACTATAGTAAGCAACGATCTAAATTCTCTGCTTAGGACCTTTGTTATTCTACTGGAGAGACCACTTAATTTCCTACTTAGCAGCATCTCTAATAAAATACAAGAAAATGAGAACTAGTAACTTCTGAATAATTTATGGTTTTTGACTATTTATGTTTGTCGTGTCCCGTACTAGGATAGAAATGTGATTGTTCACTGTTTTTAGAAAAATATTTTCTCTTTAAAAATGATTTTATTATATGTGTTATTTACCACATTAATTTGAACAAAAGTAAAATATACTAACTTTGTGATTCATGATTTTTCCGTATGTCTCCACCAGAGATTCTGCATAAAATGGTGTTTCTCCATAAAGCATTTCATACATACAGACCCCCAAAGACCACCAGTCACATTCAGGTCCATATCTGCCTTTTCCATCTTCCATGGCTTGAAGGATTTCAGGAGAGATATAATCTGGGGTTCCTACAGCCACTGAGGACTGAACCTGAAGAAATTTACATTTTTATTAATCTACTATATTAGAAATAAAATAATTTTAAATTTAAAATAGTTACTTAAGATACACAAGACATTATTATCTCATAAACACATCTTTGTCATTATCTGAAAAATAATAATCCTTGTATATTATGTTAAATTTTGTATTATCCCCACATTAATAGTTTTCCAGATTTCGTAACACTATAGAACTTTTATTACAGCTGTTACGTAGCTGATGACATTGAGAGGAACAATTTAAACCATCATACCCATTAAAAACAAACTGAATATTTGGTTTAGAACACTCATTATTGATCATTACCTGTCAAACCTATACATGTAAAAAAAAAATGAAGCTGTGAAAATTTTACAATGAGATGGGGGGAAAAAGCTCCTGATATTTAGGCCAACACTATGAAAAGCCTGGAGATTATATTTAAACTCCTTAATAGAAACCTAAGAAAATAAATGTCAATAATGTACAACAAACTACTTACTAATTTAAAAAACTATAAAAGAAGAGGTATATCCTTCAAAAACTAAAGTTCCAATAGAGAGAAAAAGTTGAGTGCTTGTTATAGCAGGTTAGGTTTAACTAGAAAATAGTAATTAAAGCCAGGCATGGTAGCTCACATCTGTAATCCTCGCACTTAGGGAAGTCAGTGTGGGAGAAACACTTCAGCCCAGGAGTTTGAGATAAGCCTGGGCAACATAGCAAGACCCTGTCTCTACAAAAAAAAGTGGAAGAAAAAATAAAACAGGTAACTAGAAAAATCCTGGGTATATTTGTTGTAAGGTACTTTGAAGTAAAAGAATATTGACCCTTTACATGTTTTAGAAGAACTTATCCAAAACATGAACATTCCTAAAGCAGAATATCAGTTAATATTTTGGATTTTCTAGACTACATTTCCAATTCTGAATAATTAGGAGAGACTTACATTTTAGTAATGAGATTAAATAACTTAAAAACCCTTCCATTTACAAACTCTTAAAAATGCTATATAAACATCCTGTCTAACATGGTGAAACCCCATCTCTACTAAAATTACAAAAAAATTAGCCAGGTGTGGTGGTGGGTGCCTGCAGTCCCAGCTACTCAGGAGGCTGAGGCAGGAGAATGGCGTGAACCTGGGAGGCGGAGCTTGCAGTAAGCAAGACTGCGCCACTGAACTCCAGCCTGGGCAACAGAGCAAGACTCTGTCTCAAAAGGAAAAAAAAAAAAGCTAGATAAAATATAACAATTATTTGTATAAACATATAAAAGAACTTTTTTACAAAGAGAAATTCTTAGAGGTCAGTAATCAAGAAACACTTAAAAATCAGAAGAATAAGCATTAGAGCTGAGTGGGGTTGGGAAATTGTTGGTTTTCATTTCCTAGGTTCTCGAATTTTAACATACACAAAAACGAATACCTTACACTTACATAAGGTAAGAACAAAACAAAAACAAAGGAAGAGAAGAAAAGACCTTACGCTTAGCTTACATGAAGTGAGGAGTTTGAAGACAAAGGCTTCCCTATATACACACCCTAAAATGTATACTGTTTAAGAAAAACGGTACATTATAAAAATCTGCCACAAAGCAGAGAAGGACAAGACATTTTATCTATCTTGACTCGTGTGTGATGAATGAAAAATATTGTTCCTGTAGAAATTCATAACATTACATCATATGGTCTCAACATTTGGGATGCAAATGCACACCGCTTCTGTGGTACAAAAGTTCCCAAGCCAAGAAATGGGAGAAAATGTTTGCAATCTACTCATCTGACAAAGGGCTAATATCCAGAACCTACAAAGAACTCAAACAAATTTACAAGAAACAAACAAACATCTTCATCAAAAAGTGGAATAAGGATATGAACAGACACTTCGTAAAAGAAGACATTCATACAGCCAACAGACACATGAAAAAATGCTCATCATCACTCGCCATCAGAGAAATGCAAATCAAAACCACAATGAGATACCATCTCACACCAGTTAGAATGGCAATCATTAAAAAGTCAGGAAACAACAGATGCTGGAGAGGATGTGGAGAAACAGGAACACTTTTACACTGTTGGTGGGACTGTAAACTAGTTCAACCATTGTGGAAAACAGTGTGGCGATTCCTCAAGGATCTAGAAGTAGAAATAACATTTGACCCAGCCATCCCATTACTGGGTATATACCCAAAGGATTACAAATCATGCTGCTATAAAGACACATGCACACGTATGTTTACTGCAGCACTATTCACAATAGCAAAGACTTGGAATCAACCCAAATGTCCATCAGTGACAGACTGGATTAAGAAAATGTGGCACATATATACCATGGAATACTATGCAGCCATAAAAAAGCGTGAATTCGTGTCCTTTGTAGGGACATGGATGCAGCTGGAAACCATCATTCTCTGAAACTATCACAGGAACAGAAAACCAAACACTGCATATTCTCACTCATAGGTGGGAACTAAACAATGAGATGACTTGGACACAGGAAGGGGAACATCACATACTGGGGCCTATTGTGGGGAGGGGGGAGAGGGAAGGGATAGCATTAAGAGATATACCTAATGTAAATGACGAGTTAATGGGTGCAGCACACCAACATGGCACATGTATACATACGTAACAAACCTGCATGTTGTGCACATGTACCCTAGAGCTTAAAGTATAATAAAAAAGGAAAGAAAGAAATAAAAAGAAAAAGAAATTGGCATTAACACTGACCCAAGGTTAGTTGCCTCTAGGAAGCAAAACAAATTAAAATCTACTGTGGAGGACACATGCTCAAATTTAGCAGATATAATTCTTAAACACAAAATGTCGCTGAATATGAGCTCACAATCCAATAATATAAACCAAATGAGGAAACTGTCTATTATGAGTAACTCATAAATCCTAACAAACAGAACAATTGGATCCCTAACAACAATCAGATCCACTCTATGAAATAAGTATATTTAAAATTATTAAAGACCTAAAAAAATCAACAACACGAAAGTTTTTAAAAATCAAACAGAACTCCCAGAAATGAAAATAGTCATTGAAAAAAATAAATGCAATAAATAGGTAAACAGTGGATTAGATACAGTTGACAAGAATAATAAACCTGAAGAAGAGCTGAAGAAATTAACTAGCATCTAATATGAAGACTTAAAAAATGGAAAATTTGGAATAAAGGCTAACACGTACGGACCCTAGAATGGACAAATTCAACACAGCATAAGAGAATGAGATAAAAGAGAGAATAGTGGAAAGCAATATCCAAAGAGACAAAGCTTAAATTTTTTCAAGAATGATATAAGACTTGAATTCTTGGATGCAGGAAGGGCATAAAGTACTTAGAAGAGGTCGAGTACAGTGGCTCACACCTGTAATCCCATCACTTTGGGAAGCTGAGGCAGGTGGATTGCTTGAGCTCAGAAGTTGGAGACCAGCCTGGGCAACATCGTGAAACCACAACTCTACAAAAAATACAAAAATTAGCTGGACATGGTGGCACATGTCTGTAGTCCCAGCTACTTGGGAGGCTGGGGTGGGAGGATTGCTTGAGCCCGGGAAGTCAAGGTTGCAGTGAGCAGAGATGGCACCACCACACTTCAGCCTGGGCAACAAGAGTGAAACCCTGTCTCAAAACAAAACAAAACAAAACAAAAAGCACTTAGAAGATAAATAAAAGCAGATTCATGTCTATACATATTGGAATTAAACTACAGAATACCAAAGCCAAAGAGATTTTAAAAACATTAAAGAATAGAGATTATCTACTAAGGAACAACAATTAGACCAACAGCTGAATTATTATTAACTAAAAATTGCAGTCAGAAGAAAATGAAGTTGTACCTTCAAAGTGATAAGACAAAATGATTGTCAATATAATATTACCTACCTACCTAAATTATGATACAGAAATGATACATTTTCTCACAAGACTAAGTGAACTATCACTAATATTTCCTTTCAGCTAAACAAGTACTAAAGGGTATACTTCGGAAAACAAGAAATTTAACCAAGATGGAAGAATGTGATACTAGAAGCAATTATGAACAAAGATATTAGAGTAAACCTTTTACTAACACATCTAAATGGTGGTTAATTGGATAACACAATGAAGGAGGAGGAGGACAAGGACTAGAAAAAGAGGCAGGAGTAACTACCTTAGGGCTGAAAAATAAATTTACCCCATAAATGTATACAACTATAATTTGTCAGTTTACAAATAGAAAAATAAAAATTTTTAAAAAACACCCACTTTACCCCCCTAAAAAAAATAAGTTGGAAATAAAACACTGGAAAAACAAAAATATATTACTGAGGATGTAAACAGGATTCAAGTATTCTAAATTTCTTAGGTTTTTAAAATTTTTTAATTATTATTTTTAACGGTGGTAAAAATACACATAAAATTTACTATCTTAATGATTTTTAGAAGTGTGCAGTTTCAGTGGCATAAGTACCTTCACACTGTTGTGCCACTAGTCCCCACCATCCATCTCTAAAATTTTTTCATCTTGGAAAATTTTAACTCTGTACCCATCAGTAATTCCCCCATTCCCCCTTCCCCTAGACCCTGGCAGCTACCACTGTACTTTGTTTCTTTGAACTTGATTACTATAGTTACCTCACATAAGTGGAATCATAAAATATTTGTACTTTTGTAACTGGCTTATTTCATTAGCATAATGTCCTAAGGTTTCATCCATGTTGTCGCACATGTCAGAATTTCCTTCCTTTTTAAAATTGATTGATATTCCATTGTATGTATACAGCACATTTTGTTTATCCATTCATCTGTCAATGTACACAGGTTGCTTCCACCCTTTGGCTATTGTGAACAATGCTGCTCTGAAAATGAGTGCACAAATGTATGTTCAACTCCCTGCTTTCACTTCTTTTGGGTATACACCCAGAGGAGGAACTCTGGATCACATGGTAATTCTATTTTCAATTTTTTGAAGAGCTACCCATACCGTTTTCCATATTTTACATTCCCACCAACAGTGTGCCCAAGGATTCTAATTTATTCACACCCTTGACAACACTTGTTATTTTCTGTTTTTTTGATAGTAGCAATCCTGCTGAGTGTGAGATGGTGTATCCCTGTGATTCTGATTTGTGTTTCTCTAATTATTAGTGTTCTCTAATTATATGTGCTAATTGTCCATTTAAGTACCTTCTTTGGAGAAATGTCTATTTCAGTTCCTTGTCCCAGCACTTTGGGAGGCTGAGGTGGGAGAATCAGTTAAGGTCAGGAGTTTGAGACCAACCTGGCCAACAGGGCAAAACCCAGTCTTATTATTTTACAAAAAAATAAATAAATAAATTAGCTGGGTATGGTAGTGCACGTCTGTAATCCCAGCTACTCGGGTGGCTGAGGCAGGAGAAGTGGACTGAGATCATGCCACTGACACCAGCCTAGGCGACAGAGCAAGACTCTATCTCAAAAATAAAATAAAATAAAATAAAATAAAAAAAATAAATAAAATAAAATAAAATTTCTTGTCCATTTTTTAACAGGATCCTTTGTTCTTTGTTGCTGACTTGTAGGAGTTCTTTACATATTTTAGAGACTAACCTGTTATTAGACATATGATTTGCAAATATTTTCTCTCATTCCATATGTTGCCTTTTCACTCTGTGCCCTTCGATGCATAGAAGTGTTAATAGAGATATTGCTCCATTTATCTAGTTTTTTTCTTTCGTTGCCTATAATGCTGTGTCATCCCCAAGAAATCACTGCCAAATCCAATGTCATAAAGTTATCACTTCTGTTTTTTTCTAAGAGTTTCATAGTTTTAGTTTTTGCATTTAGGTCTTTGACCCATTTTGAGTTAATTTTTGTTGTGAGTGTTACGTTGAGTTAATTACAGTGTAAAGTAATCTAAGTTTCTTGTTTTGACTGGCAATGTGGCAGAAAAACTGATTAACTCTATAGACAGTAGGTAAACTATAAATGTTTAAAAATGAGATAATGAACACTAAAATACTTAGAATATGTAACTTCCAAACAAATACAGAGAAATTTAAAAGCTAAACTTGACCAAGTCAACAGAAGGCAAGAAAGAACAAACTCAAGCCTACATGCAAAGAAATAAGCAAAACCAATAATAAACAGCATATAAGATACTAGAAATAAGTGTAATAATAATCACAAAATTTATAAATGGATTAAATTCACCTATTAAACAAAACTGTTACACTGCACAACACACAAAACCAAAATGAACAAATGCGAAAAACATCAGCAATCATCTGTTTAAAAATGATGCACTTAAAATATCAGGACACAGGAAAGTTGAAAGTAAACGGATGGAAAGGGATATATCAGGCATATGATAAAAGAATCTTAGGATAGCTACAGTAATATTAGTTAAATATATTCTAATGTCAAAATCATTGTAAGATTTTTTTTTTTTAATTCATTAATATAAAAGAAAATACCCTGGAAGAAATGTGAATTCTGAATAATATATACCTAACAGGCACAGCTACAAAAGAGCTGTGCAAAACATTGATGACTACAAAGAAAAGTTAATAAATTTACCATCATAAGGATTTTTAAACAATGAATAACAGATCAGAGAAATAAAATCGTTAAGAACACAAAAAAGCTGAATGACAAAATTAACAATTTAAATCTTATGTGCATATATATCTGTACCCAAAAGTTAGAAAAAAACTATTCTTTTCAAATAAACAGAGAACATATAAAAACTGGCCTGTTACAAAATCACAAAACAAATTTCAAAAAATGTCAACAAAAAAAAACTAATACCAAATAGACCCAATCTACAGTAAACTGAAACCAGGAAGAACTAACCAAACACATAAATCTAATACTATGGATATTAAAAGGCATATCACTAAATAGTGGTCCACAGAAGAATTCTAACTTAAGTTGGAAAATATTTAGAATTGAACAGTAGAATGCTCTGTATCAAAACTTATGAAGGAAAAGAGAAGCAGAAATAAACAATACTAGGAAAAGGGGGGCAAAACTACACTGTAACAGAGACGTTAAAACTAGGAAGAAGGCGGTCTGAATTACTTTATGGCAGTAAAATTGAAAACTCAGAGAAAATGGACAATTTTCATCGAAAAGACTATAACATACTAAAACTCAGGAAGAAACAGAAAATCCAACAGACCTATAATCACTAAAAATTTGAATCAATAGTACAAAATCTATCTGCAAAACCAAATAAAATTGAAGAAAACAAAACTTCACCCAGGCTAAGGTGATTTAAAAGTAAATTCTACCAATGATATAAGTTAACAGATAACTGTATTATAAACTGTTCTAGAGCCAAAATGGGTAAGGGGAAAATATGGGTCCTCTGTTTATCTTATAAGGCTAAAATGACTTAAATCTAAAAATCAGACAAGAACAATTTAAGAAAAAAAATTATACTCCAGTCTGAGATATGACTAATGTCATGTAAGAATGCCAGGTAACAATACTATACAAAATAGTAGCAGAGTCAACTAGCAATCTGTTAAAATACTGCAATGTAACATCTTGATAAAGTTACATTTACTCAAAGGATGAATGATTTAACAATGGAAAAGCTGTCATTTATCAGATTAACAGATTAAAGGAAAAACACTAACCTTATCTTGATGGATGCAGAAAAGTAATTTAATTTCAACCAGAATCATAATAGAAAAACTCTGGTAATCAGAAATGAGAAGAAATTTCTTAATTTGATAAGGGATATATACCAAAAGCTAACTTTAAACATTAAACTAATTTGAAGCTACAGAAACAACATCACTGCACCTATTTAACATTGTACTGAAGGTCATTAGACTCCATGGTAGGAGAAAAAAAAAAGTACATATAAAGATTGTTGAGAAACAAACCCAAAGTTTGTCATAATTTATGGATTACATGATTTATTGTATGAAAAATCTGGAAGAATCTATAAACTATTTTAAACTGATAAAATTTAGTAAGATTGCTATATTCAAGATGAATATACAACATCAATTCTAATCCTAAAGAAGAGTAACAAGCTATTAAACTGCAAATTTAAACAAGTATCATTTATAATACAGGTAACATTAAAAAATCCACAAGTCACTTAGGAGCAAATCTAACTCATCTGGGTAATGGATTAATAGTGAACATTATGAAACTGTATTAACAGACATAAAAGAAAATCTGAAGCAATAAAAAGAAACACAACATTCATAGATAAGAAGATTCCATGTTGTAGACATAAATGTCCCCAAAATTAAGCTCTAATTTCAATGACAGGTCTTAAATACATAAGCCAGTGTTTATGAAGGATTGTTCACATGTGTGTACATGTATGGATATAAAACAATATGATAATCCTAACAATCACAGAGAAAAATAAAGGGCCAAGAATAGCCAAGATAATTTTAGAGCAAGAAAAAGAATTATAGCAAACACTTCACCACCAGAAATTGACTTCTTAAGGTAAAGTGATTCAGCTGGTACGGTTTTGACCGAGATATAAGAGAAAAAGCAAGTTGAAACTTAATTTAAAAGTCACAAATTTGGGAAAGCCTCATAGATTTGAGGCAGTTGTCCAGATAATAAATAATGACCCACACAAAGTCAACAATCATAACATTTCAGGACACTGGGAATAAATAAAACATTCTAAAAGCTTCCAGAGATAGAGAGAAAGGCTGTAATAAAAGGACTGAGACTCAGAATGGCATCAGATGTCTTAACAGCAACACTGTAAGTTAAAAGACAATATAATGCCTTCTAAATTCTAAGAGAAAAATAGTTTCAAATCTAGAATACTATGTCCAGACAAATTATCAATAAAATATGAAGGCATTTTTCAGACATGGAAGCTTATGAAATATTTACTTCCAATGGAACCTTCCTCAGGCAGCTATCACCAAATGGGATCCAGGAAACACAGTCCGATACTAGCGAACAACGAAAATTCCATGAAGACGATGAAAGGTAGTCCTAGGATAGTACCTCTGCGGTAGGTCTCTAGAACAAACAGTCCAGATTAGGAGAATGCAAGACTCCAGTATGAATATCTCCATGGGAAAAAAAGGAGCTGCTAAATTCCTTTTACTAAGTAATTCAACGTGGTGGAGAGTTTGAGGATAAATTGGTGAAAATTACACGGAAAATTAAGCAGAGCAAAGTGGTCACTTACACCAGGAAAAATAAAAAGGTTTTGAAGAAAAGAAATGCAATTGAAACAAATTGTATGACACAGCAATGAGTATTTGTATCATCATAATAAAATACTGAACAGGATTTAATGAGGGATTGTGTGATAATTACACTGGGAGGATAGAGAGGAAGTGTACTGGTTGGGCAAGAGCAGAGCAAGAGACCTGAATCCTCATCTACCATGGTAGGAAATTAAGAGATAGTATCTAAAAATAAATAATTCAGAGACAGTAGCACAAATATGGTTATGGGAAATATGTAAGTAAACGAAATGCTCAAAGCACCACTGTACTTGCCTGGGTGACAGAGCAAGACCCTGCCTCAAAAAATAAGACAATAAAATCTAAAAATTAGTTTAAAAATCTAAAATAAAACAAGGTTTCTTCATTATAGTGTTTTTTAAATTTTTACTTATTTTCATTTTTCATTTATTTATTTTGGAGTCAAGATCTTGCTGTCACCCAGACTGAAGTGCAATGGCACCATCACGGTCACTGCAGCCTTGATCAGGTCCTAAGCTCAAGCGATCCTCCCATCTCATCCTCCTGAGTAACTGGACTATAGGTGCATGCCACCACACCTAACTATTTTTTTGTAGAGATGAAGTCTTGCCATGTTGCTCAGGCTGGTCTCAAACTCCTGGGCTTAAGCAATCCTCCCGCCTTGGCCTCCCAAAGTGCTGGTATTATAGGTGCAGGCCTATGGTTTTGAAAATGGAAGTCCAATGTGATATTACGTCCAAGAAAACCATTTTGAGTTCATCAATAAGTGTGCTAGAAACAAAACATAAAATATCCTATCGTCCAGCAAAATCAGAACGACTGGGAAGACACACCAGACTTTCACGAACAAATATAATTGGAGGAAACTCATAGAGACAGAAATATTACTCATGCATTCTGGAATTTGCATTTCAAATGCATTCAAAAGGAATTTAGAATGGCAAACATCAGACTACAGGGACTCTATCTCCAGCTTTGAGTCCACTGGACTTGTAACATGCAGGACTAGCTCTCTCCGTGGAGTTATTTTTCCCTGCAGCTCTATCCTCTCTGGAATGGTGGCCCCAACTTCCAGATGCCAAAGCCTCCCTGATTTTAATCTCTGTTTTCTCAACTCAGCAACACTACCATGCTATTTCCCTCTTCCAATGTCATACCTGGCACTACCCACTTCTCACTTTATACTCCCTATATACAATTATCCTAGAGCAGTATAATTCCATATACACATCTTCCATTGTTTATGTGACTACTGTCATATCCTTTACTTCTACATATCATAAACCCCAAATTACAAATAATTATACATTACATTATTTTTGCTTTTAACAGTCAGGTACCTTTTATGTAAATTAAATAAGAAAGACAGTATAGACATTTTCTTTACCCACTTATTTATTGCATATGATATTTTTTATGCTATAAATCCAAATGTCCAAACAGTATCATTTCCTTTGACATGGAGGACATTCTTTAGCATCCAGGCCTGCTAGAGATTTTCTCATCTTCCATTTATCTGAAAATGTCTTTAATTCACCCTCATTTTTGAGGGATATTTTTCTTAATACAGAAACCTGTTTACACATTTTTTTCCTTCAGCACTTTAAAGATATCACTCCATGATTTCTCATGAGAGGTCAGCAGTCCTTACCATTTCTCCTCTGTATGTAATATGCCTTTCCTTCTGGCTGCTTTTAAATGTCTTTATCTTTAGTTTTCAGCACTTTAACCCCATCTGACATGGCCGGCTAATTCTGTATATAACAGGCTTTCACTGTGTTGGACAGGTGGTCTCAAACTCCTGACCTCAGGTGATCCACCCACCTTGGCCTCCCAAAGTGCTGGGATTACAGGCGTGAGCCACTGCGCCTCACCTATGATCACTTCTTTAAGTCTCTGTCTGCTAAGTCCAACATGTGTGCCAGCCAGGTCTCTACTGACTGCTTTTATCTGACTCTGCATCACTATTCACATCTCCATTTTTGTTTGGTTCAGTGATTTTTTTTTTTTTATCCTGATCATTGTCAATAAGATGTTATAGAGTATTGAGTTTGTTACCTTCTTATGAAGAAAAACAATTATTATGTAAGCACATAAAAAAATTACTGACTGATCTCCTTGACCATGAGTTGGCTTACAGATATACTCTGTGATTGTAGGTTCATACAAAAATCTAAGATTTGTCGTAAGACCCTCTACTTGGAAGGAAGACTTCCAAACTCTGCTGATCTTATCAGGGCTTGGACTTAGGTTGTTAAGTCAGGGTTAGAGTAGGTCTTAGGTGATACAAAGGTTGTTAGCTGGCTCTCTAGGGCTGAAAATTCAATTTCCCCTAGCACTGTTTCTCACCTGGGAGATCTGCTTGATGATTAGTATTCTGGTCTGTTTTCAAATGCTATCATCTGCTATTGTCAAGCCTCATATGGTCTTGTAGTACAATGCACAGCCCAACCTTCATGAAGTACTTTATGCCCTCTCTCTGCACAATTCCTTCCTCTCCAATGCCAAGCCCTGAATATTCCAGGTGTTGCAGGTAGTCCAGCTCTGCTTTCACTCTAGCTTTCTGCATCAGAGTCAGGAACTGTCCCAGTCTTTGCACAATTGTGAGGAATACCTCATGAGTTCATTTATGTCAGGGATAATAGCATATGCTGCCTGTTGTTCACTGCTGGACCCAGTTTTATAGTTCCTTATAGTGGGGGTGATAATTTGGTACCAATTTAATCCTTCCATCATGGCCAGAGGCAGAAGTCACATAACTCTTTTTAACAAACTTCACTGTAGGACCAATTTTCCAAAGTCGGTCGGGCACGGTGGCTCATGCCTGTAATCCCAGCACTTTGGGAGGCCGAGGTGGGTGGATCACCTGAGGTCAGGAGTCTGAGACCAGCCTGGCCAACATGGTGAAACCCCATCTCTACTAAAAATACAAAAATTAGCCAGGCATGGTGCGCTTGCCTGTAATCCCAGCTACTTGGGAGGTTGAGGCAGAAGAATCACTTGACCTCAGGAGGCAGAGGTTGCAGTGAGCCAAGATCACGACACTGCACTCCAGCCTAGGCAACAGAGTGAGACTTCGTCTAAAAAAACAAAAAGAATAAAATTTTTCCGAAGTTAAAATTACTGGTCTAATGTGACATTTTCATGGCTTTTGGAATGTATTATACTAAACTGTTCTCCAAAAAGTATCTGTCAATTAAACCGGTATTTTTTGGATCTCTCCTATACGGCCAGGAAAAAAAAATGAAGTTAAAAAAAATAACAGAATAAAGCTGTGGCATATAAACTTTTTTTTTTTCTTTAAAATAGAGACAGAGTCTCACTATGTTGCTTAAGCTGGTCTCGAACTCCTGGGCTCAAGTGATCCTCTTGCCTTAGCCTCCCAAGGGATTACAAGCATGAGCCACCATGCCCAGCTTTTTTTTTGGGGGGGGGGGGGGGGGTGGGGGGGGGGGGGGGGGGGGGGACAGGACTTCACTGTTGCCCAGGCTGGAGTCCATTGGTGCAATCTTGGCTCACTGCAACCTCTGCCTCCCGCACTCCGGAGATCCTCCCACCTCAGACTCCTGAGTAGCTGGGACTACAGGCGCTCACCACATGCCCAGCTATTAAGTAAACAAACAACAACAACAACAAAACCGAGGGGTTTAAGCTTAGCAAAAGTTAAGCAAATGGGAACATGAAACTAAATCAACTTGTAAACTCTCTGAAAAAAGGATTCATTTGTTGAACACTGTCCCTGAGAATAACAAGGCAATTAGGAAAGAAAGAACAAAAAAAATAAAAGTGAGGACAAAGTTCCATTTTCTTTTTCTATGTCAGACTTAGTTCTTTTACCCCCTGGTGAACTTCGAAATATCTGAAATACAACAGAAGTCACCAGCTAAAGAAGAAGCAAACAAGGGTCTCATAAAGGGTATGTTTTATCAGTCTTAAGATTTTTGATACAAGCAGCTGAAATGACTTGTGACTTTTTAGACAAACTCCATTATAAGTATGCCCAAATTCCTTTGTGGAAGGAGGTGGAGCATACATACACAAATGGATGGATGGACGGGTAGACAGTATAAATAGATGGTTTCTAAAACAGATATAAAAGACAAATAGCAAGGGAAATGTCTGTGAATAAAATAATTTAGTATTTATCTTTATTTACCGTTCCATCTTCCATCAGCTTCAGACAAGAACCAAAATCTGCTAACCGAATATGTCCATTCATATCCATCAGTATATTGTCAGGTTTAATGTCTCTGAAAAAATAAATACATTCAATTTTTAGTGGAAAAATAAACAATTCGTTGCTTGGTAAGATATTCTTTTTGTCGAAAAAAATCTCAACTTATTTTAAAAGTAATATTCTAAGAACATCTATTTAATTACTTTATTAAGTAAAATCCTGGTTCTGATTCATATTAAATCTTTCTCAAACACATGTAATTTCAGTATTCTTCTAGAGATAAAAAGTAGTGTGGTAATTTTCATTCTGGTTAAATTAATCTTACTATCTTTCCTTTTGATTTACACAGATACTAATGTCACTATGGTAGTGACATTACTTTCTGCATACAGAAGAGTCATCATTACCTGATAACCATAAAAAATACTATCCTCTACACCATGAAACTGGACAGGGAAAAATATACTTTCTGGACCCTAAGATAACTGCAGATAGATAAAGTCTCAATTACTGCAGGTCATGACAACACAAAGAAATTACTTCATAAAGTTGATTTCACAGAAGAACTAAAACAACTGCCTAATAGATTGTCTATATTATTTAAAGTTTTCACTGTCTTTGGATATTAAGTCAATGGTGTGTAAGATATTCAAATCTAAACTATATCATATACCAGCTTTTGTATTTGTTTTTGCATGTGAATGCAAACCTTTAAAAAATTATCATATATAAAATGGTTCCGTAAAGAAGATTCTCAGGGACTTAACAATATTAAGTTTCTAATCACACTAAAGGTTGTAATTGTGAATAACTAAGAGATTATACCCACCCAACTCACTCTACTTTTAGAGGAAGAAAAAGAATCTTTGGAGAACCTATACGTATTTTTAAAAAATTATACCGCCACGTAAATTAGAGGAATATGGGAGGGCTACTTCAATTTAACCTGAATAATGCCATTTAAGATCTCTATGCCTCAGTTTTACCACCCATAATATGGGTAAAATATTATAACAGTATTACTTTGATTACTGAAGCAATTTCTCTGAGTGTGTTGTATACACAAGTTAGTAAATTATGGCCCACGGCCAGATCTAGCTTGCTGCCTGTTTTTGTAAATAAAGTTTTATTGAAACACAGCTGTGCCCATTCATTTAGGTATTGCCTATATCTGCTTTCACACTACAATGGCAAAGTGAGTAGTTGTGACACAGACCACACGGTCTACAAAGCCTAATATATTTACTCTGGCTGTTTATAGAAAAAGTTTTCAAACACCTATTGTAGATGACAGATGGTTGCTAAACAGGCAGATTGAAAACAACAATCTGTATAGGGAATTAGCTTTATAATCCTCAACATTTGACTTTATCCTAACCTGTCAAAAAAGATCTTCTGCTGTAGGGGAAACATCAAAGGAGTACAGTTTAGTTCTGGAAGGAAGCTTAGCAATTAATAAGACCATTTTTATATGAGGAAAAAATATTTTATTATTTATCTTAAAAATTAAGCTATACAGTCACTACAAATTACTTCTACTGGTATAGTATTTCTTAGATTGTAAAGGAGATTAAAGGAACTGCAAAGACGGATTTATATGCATCAATAATATCTTTGCTTATTTTATAGGCAGTAAGTATAAAATATATACATATACATAAAGCATATTAATGTTAATATACTCTATTCATAATACTATATAAATAAAATAGAAAATACTAAAAGTTAACAAGATACCACAGATAGTACTGAAAAACATAAGTATTCTATTACCATTCCTGATCTCATCCTCTCCCTCCACTACCCAGACACAGCCACTATCCTAAATTTGGTGTTTACTGTATCTATGCATATTTTATACTATTAAGCTTATATACATCACAAAACTATGTACGCTTTAAATGTCTTTAAACTTCATAAATGACACCAAACTGTGTATTGCCTTTTGCAGCTGGGTTTTATTCAAATATTATGCTTCATCAGCCAGGTGTGATAGTTCATGCCTATAATCCCAGCACTTTGGGAGGCCAAAGGAGGCTGAGGAGGGAGGAGTACTTGAGACCAGGAGTTTAAGAACAGCCTGTGCAACACAGTGAGACCCCTTCTCTACAAAAAATAAAAATGAAAAATTAGCCAGGCAGGATGGCACATGCTTGAGGTCCCAGCTATCTGGGAGGCTGAAGTGGGAAGATCACCTGAGCCTGGGAGGTCAAGGCTGCAGTGAACCATGATTGTGTCACTACACTCCAGCCTGGGTGATGGAATGAGAAACTGTCTCCAAAAGAAAAAGAAAAAAAAAAAAAAAATATATATATATATATATAGATATAGATATAGATATAAAACTTATCTATTTCGGTACATAGTTTTGATTCATTAATTTTAATTTTAATTATATACATGTCAAAATTTATCAATTCTCCTGATAATGGAATTTTGATTGCTTCCCAATTTTGTTAAAACACAGAATGCTGAGATGAATATTTTAATAATTGTCTTCTAGTACTCATATGTGAAAGCTTCTCCAGACTACAGATGTAGAAGTGAAATTTCTGAGATGAAAGATATAGACATCTTCAACTTTGCTAGCATGATTACGAGTACAGTTGAGAACCTTTTACATATTATCATTGGTATCATTGGTCATCTTAGATTCTTCTATAAAATGCCTGTTAATATCCCTTGCCATTTTAAAAACTGTGTGCACACTGTTTTTTGTTTAATCTTCAGGGATTCTATTTACTCAAACTTAGTTCTTTATTATGTGTTACAAATCTCTTCTCCCTGCATGTGGGCTTGTTTTTCCATTGTTTTTAATGTCCTTATTTGTAAAAATATATATATATTAAATACTAATGTAGTCTTATAATTTATACTATGATTTCTGTATTCCCAGACATCATAAGGATAGTGTCCTAATTTTCTCTTGTGTAAATTTTAAAGTTTTACTTTTCAAGTTTTTAAATCTACCTGGGATTAATGTTTGTGTGAGATAAAGGGCAGTTACATTTCTTTCTACCCCAGCACTATTTACTGAATGATACCTTTTCACCACTATTATCTAATACCACATAGGTCATAACTTTAGTGGGTTTGTTTCAGGACTCTCAAGAAGAGCAAAAATACTACTTATTACTCTCTATATTTTTTTTCAGTTGACAATCTTTAGAGTGAAAGGGGGCCTATTAATAATTGCCAGGATAACAGGCATAAATTGGAACTCTTCCACACAAGCCAAGAAGAATGGCCACCCTATCAATATGCCTCTACCTGCACCAATACCACAGTGTCTTAATTATAAAATAATGAGCTTCGTATCAGTAGAGCATATTTTTTAATTGCCATTACTCTTCTAGATCAATGCTGGAATTAGCTTAATATGTTCCATAATACATATTGAAATTTTTATGGGAATCATGATTTTATAGATTAATCTGAAGAGAACTGACATCTTTGCAATATGACACTTCCTATCTCTGTGTACACTAAACCTGTAAGTCTTCTTTTATATTCTTCAGTTATGAATTATTTTCCATAGAGAACTTACACATCTAATCTATAGGCAACATAGTGAGACTCTGTCTCTATTAAAAAAAAAAAAATTAAACTTAGGCGTGGTAGTGTATGCCTGTGGTCCCAGCTATTCAGGAGGCTACTTAGGAGGCTGAGGTGGAAGGATCACTTGAGCCCATGAGTTCGAAGCTGTTGTGAGCCATGACCATGCCACTGCACTTCAGCCTACGTGACAGAGCAAGACCCCCATCTCTTTTCAAGCGCTCGTGTTCATGTGAGCGTGCAAACACACACACCCCTAACTAAATTTTTTAAAATTCAGACTCTGGAAACCAGATCCCAGTTTCAAAACTTTCAGTAAACTCTCAATAAATCACTAAAATGCAAAGGGCCCAACATTACTCTTATCACTTTACATTTTCTTCCAAATCAATACATAGTCTTCTTATATAAATAATTTTATGCTATATATTAGCAGCTGAGAGAAAGACAGGTTTTAGGAAATTAAATTTCAGGATCCCATAAGCATGTTGGGGGTAGAGTGAGGGTTGGGATAAGAATGTAACAACTGACGAAGTAAAACATGCAATAAGCATTAATTAAACATTTACAGCATGCAACAGCACTGAATTAACTGCAACACTATGCACTACAGGAGTACATGAAAGTAGAAAACAGAAATCCTTCTTCTTATTCCCTCATAACCCCAAAAATATTATTGGGAGTAAACATGTTTATCTCTGTTCCCTCCAGAACCACAGTAAAATGACAATACAAGAATTAAAAGGTAGAAACTCACAAGTGAATATAAGAAAAGACAATAGAAGATGATGGCTGTCAACACAATTTTCAAAGATGGAGAACATACGTATGATAAATAATGTGCAGCCAAGGAAGCTGAATTATAACTGCCTACCAGTTGGGAGAAAGGAACTAAATTGACTTGACACATGATTTGATGTACTGGAATACTTGAAAATGTACCGTTAGGCATTTGGTACACATAAAAGGAAATTTTAAGAGTATTGACAAACAACTGAAAAAAATTTGAGCCTATCATTAATTATAGGAAAAACAGTTAAATAAGAAAGGAAAAAATTATAGTACATTTCTTGGCTCAGCAATAAACAATATTTACAAAGTCTCAAAAATGCAACCATTATCTACCAAGAAGAGCAAAAACAGCGATAAAATTATAGTGAGAGAATGTAGGAAGGAAAAGTAGAAAGAGGAATACAGACAGCTAAATCCTCCATTAGCATAGAAAGCAGTCAACAGAAGTCTTTACAAACTGTCCAAAATTCACAAACCTAGAAACATCAACACATCGGGACATTAGAGATACGGGGCTAAATAACTTTTAAAAAACAGAATTGAATATAGCTGCCACTAGGGAACAGGCATAAGAGGTATGCTGGAGAGACTATTTTTCAATATAACCTTTTTAATATTAGTTTTTTCTTTACTGTATTAAGTATTGTTTGATTAAAATTAATTAAAAACCAAAAATACATGTGTAAATGTCTGAATCATTTAATCAAAGAATATGAAAATGTTTTCACTAAACCACTAAGATCATCTGCAGTCAGCAATATATTTTAGTCCAAACAGTTAACGGTTATCAATATCACAGATAAGCACCATGATGTTAAAATGACAATATTAACTGGTCTCTGTTTATTCAACAATGAGTACAATTATACATTTAATAAAGTATGTAGCCTACTGACTCACTCCACATCCTTACTCATTTTATTCCATGGCTGAAAAAGAAGTCTCTCTGTTCTTAAAATGGTCACTATTTGGGCAGACAGAAACTCTCCTAACCTTCGAAATAATGAGACCTCAGGAGGGTGGGCTATTTATTCTCCCTAGTCATCTGTTGTGTTTGAAAATATTTAAGTTTTATTTTTGTTTTGGGGGATGAGGCAATAGAACATATAATGCTGGTATGAGGCAGAATTTAAAGGATTCATAGGGTAGAAGAGAAAATGGCTTTTCCATCTAGCTGGGAAGAATATTTCACTAAATTACCAGGCAAACATAAAGCATAAAACTTACATAAATTCACATACTTTATCATCTCGAGCAAAAGAAAACATTCGACCAAGACTACAGCTTGGCCTTCTGTGGTTTTCTTTTTCCTTCAGACTTACCTATTATCTTCATTTAAATCTAAATTTATAGTAGTCATAAGAAAAATGTTTGGGGAGAAGGGATACAAAGTATGATGTGAACTAGGCCAAACTTACACAAGGACCACCCTGGTTCTTTTTGTACTCTAAAGTGTGAACAAAGAGAAGCCACACATTCCAATTCCCATTAGTGCTCACTAGGGGCAGGAGTGGGGGTGTCTCAATGCCTCTGCTGACCAACACCTATCAACTGAGTAAAGAATGCTCTTAATTACTTCATAAGGATGCTCTCAATAGGTAGTATAACAAGCATAGATACTTCATTCAAACTTGGGGGAGGGGGGCTCAAGAGAGGAGGAACAGAAAAGGCTCTCAAGTGTCACCTGAATAGAAAGGTTATGCTTAATTGACAGTACCCACAAACCCAAAAGGTTCTAACATTTTGAAGAAGTAGGATCAAAGAAAAGTAGGTAAACATACACCTATTCTCTGTACAAATAATTTGATCACCGAGCTAAGGTTTTGGCATCTTACAATATTACATAAGAATAAAAACTAGAGGCCTCCTAGAAAATGTTTTGCATTCCATATTTGGTAAAATCTTTTTAAATAATGAAGGTCATAAGCACAAAGTTATCTACCATAATTATACCTGCTCCAAGAAAATGCAAGTCCTTGTCCTTACATTACCACTGAAATGTATGATCAATTCTTAAAAGGAATTTGAGTGCTGAAAAGAAGTTATCCAAAAGTTTTTTTTGGCATTCCTTTTTCCTATTCATTATGCAGAAAATACTCTTTAAGATGACAAATGACCTTTTCACTGCCAAATCCAGTAGCATCTTTTTAGTTTGAATCCTGTAATGACTTCTCCACAACATCTGACACTGCTGGTTATTCTCCCAACTATGCCACTTTCTTCTCTATTTTTTTCTCCCAACTAAAACTAATGCTTCTCAGTTTCCTTTCCTGGTTCCTCTTTTTCCCAAAAGCATAATTTCCATTCCCCTAATGCCGCCCTTTCTTAATATGCAGCTCTCTGCTCTCCTTTGTACCTCAATGATCTTTTCCTTGGAGGTGCCTGTCATTTCTTAGATTTCAGGTTAGTTAGTTGCCCTATGACCTCTAATCTCTGACGAGTTCAAAACAATGTTATAATTTTTGCTTTAAGCAGTCATATGGTTTGTGAAGAAATAAGAATAAAAATTTATAGTCCAGTATGTATCTAGACATTTACAATTTTAAGTGCCTTCGATTCCTTTCTGCAGATGATACTGCTTTCATGTAGTATCATTTCCTTGCAGCCTAAATAACTTCCTTTAGCATGTCTTACTGTACAGGTCTTCTGGCATAAATTCTTTTTTTTTTTTTCCTTTCTGTTTTTTGAGACAGAGTCTCACTCTGTCACCCAGGCTCAAGTGCAGTGGCATGATCTTGGCTCACTGCAACCCCCACCTCCTGGGTTCAAGCAATGCTCCTGCCTCAGCCTCCTGAGTGGCTGCGAATACAGGTAAGCCTGGCAAATTTTGTATTTTAGTAGAGGTGGGGTTTCATCATGTTAGTCAGGCTGGTCTCAAACTCCTGACCTCAAGTGCTCAGCTTTATAAGCATGAGCCATCACGCCTGGTCTCTTTTGTTCTTCTTTTACCTTCAAATGTCATTTCACATTTATTTTTGAAGGATATTTTCACTGGATATATAGAATTCTTGGTTAAGCCTCTCTTTTAGCTTCCTTATTTTCTAATGAGAATTCATCTCTTAATGGAATTGTAGTTCCCCCAAATGTAATTTGTTATTTTTTCCTTGCTGCTTCCAAAATTTGCTGTCTTTGGATTTCAATAGTTTCACTATAATGAACCTTGACATGGCCTTTTTCATATTTATCTTCACTGATGTTACTTGAGCATCTCAAATACATAAAATTATATCTTTCATCAAATTTGAGGCCATTATTTCTTCTGGTATTTTTTCTGGCCCATTCTCTTTCCTCTCCTTCTTAATCTCAAAGTACATGTACATAAAACCTTGTGATATTTTCTAACAGGTCCTTGGACTACTATTATTTTACTCTTTTCCTCACTGTTCTTTACCTTCAATAACTTCTGGCTTATTTAACTTCAAGTCTTTACTTTGTCATCTCCACTAGGCTGTTAAGTTTTTCCAGTGAAAATTTTCATTTCAGATTTCGTATTTTTCATTTGTAGAATTTCCATTTGATTTTTTGATTTGTTTCTAGTTCTCTGCTGAGATTTCCTATCTTTTCATATACTGTGAATGCATTTTATTTTCCTTTATTGAGAATAGTTGTAATAGCCACTTAAAAATCCTAGTCTGCTATTAATAATTTCTACATCTCAGTCATTTCAGGGATACTCTTTTCTCTTGAAAAGGAGTTACATATTCCTTTTTCTTTGCATATTGGGTGATTCTGAATGTTCCCTGTACATAATAAATGTAAAATTTCCGAAACTCTGGATTCTTTTTCTCCAGTTAGCATTTTTTTCTTTTTTTAATCAGCTGATCAAATACATTTAAACTGCAAACTGTTTCTTGGGAAGAAGTTTCTTATCTTTTGTCTTTAGCTGAGCAGCTCTGAGTGAAGCTATCACTCAGGGGTCATGAGAGCTGTCAGTAGACAGATTTTGGACACCCTCTCTAACAAACATAGTTTCCCCAAATTCAGCTTTCACAGGCCATAGAGACCAGAATTATTCTACGTATGCCCATGCCACAATGCACACCATGCCATTTTCACCCAGCCCCAGGCTGAGAGCTGCAAAACATGAGATGTCACTTCATATACCTCATCTTCTTTGAGGATGTATTCCCAATCAGGTTCTCCCCGCTTCTGTTCACTCTTTAGTGCCTTTAGGATAATGGTCTTTGTGCTACGCTCAGATTTTTAGTTGCTTCTGTGAGGGTCTTAGTCCAGAAGGACCTCATTCAGTCACTACCCCTCCTCATTGATTTGGACCACTATTAATTTGAATTTTTTAAAAGAGGCAGCCAACTCTATTTCTAAGGCACCCTGAACTTTTAAGTTTTATGAATATAGAAAACTATATTTTTCAAACATGGCCTAAATAATATCTCTCACTCCACATTTTCATCTAGAACCTTGCCACTCACCCATCAAGAAGACTGTCCCTTCACCTTGAACCTGGATGGACTCTTGTGACTGTCTCAATCAATACAGTATGACAGAACTTAGTCTGGCTATGATGTCCAAGGCTAGGTCATTAAAATGTCATGCAATTCTGCTTTGTTCTCTAGAGACACCTGCTCCTGGAACATATTTATCATGTTGTTAAGAAAGTCAAGCAGCCCATGTGGGAAGAACAAAAACCCCATGCCCACAGCTCTGGCTGAACTCCCAATTGACGGGCAGCACCAACTGGCTAGCTATGTGTGTGAGCCATCTTGACAGCGATTCCCCCTACCGCAGGTGAGCTAATGCAACTCATGCTGCATAGAGAAGATACAATTAGGTGCTGCCTAGTCCTGCACAAATTTCAGACTCATGAGCCAAAAAAAAAAAAAAAACAAAACTTGTTTTATATTAGTCACTATAGCGTTTCAGGGTGTATGGTGGACAGAGATGTGTTATCTTCTCCCTCAATGATGGGCTTTGCCCCAGATGTCAACAGATAGCTCCCCTCCGCCAGGCTCCTTCCGAGTTACAGAAAGCCTCTTTACAAAACTGCCTGTGTTTCTTGGAGAACTTCATATGCATCGAATGACTAATAAGGAAATAAGAAAACCATGCCATTTCTACCAAACTAACAACAACTCAGGTGGCCACAGATGCTTCAGAACTCCTAGTGGGGCTGACTGAAGCTTTGACCTCAGTGTCATCTAACTTCTCCCTCTACCCAAACCTGCTTTCTCCAATTTGCTTCTACAGGTGTTAACCCCTAATAAATACCCTGCATGACACATTCTGTCTCAGTGTCTGCTTCTGGAGAACATAATGTGTTACACAGCAGTTGGTAAGTGGAACAGTAGCCCAACAAATTCCATTTTCTGAAAGAAGCCACAAAATAACATCTAGCATTCAAAACCACTCCGAGTCAGTGACATCTTGCAAATAATGTGGCAGCCAGACAACCAGATACCAAGAATTGGCAATAAAAGGAGTGAAAGGAAAGTTCAGGTAAAACATTATTTTCAACTTTGATAATTCATGAAAACTGAGAAATAAATGTTTGGAAGAGATAAAATATCTACATTATTACTGTAAAAACATTATTCAAGTTTTCCCACAATTCAAATATTAATCAAAACATGTTCAGTAATTAAAGTTTCTAAAATGAATAATTTTCCTTGTCCCTAAACAAAAGCAAATAAGATTTGGCTTAAAAGTTTTATGATTTTAGTTTTAAAATAATAGTTTTGAAAATTTAAAAAGCATTCTATGCTGGGCATAATGGCTCACGCCTATAATCCCAGAACTTTGGGAGGCAAGGAGTGCAGGAGTTTGTGACCAGCCTGAGCAACGTCATCTCTATAAAAAATACAAACATTAGCCAAGAATGGTGGTCCACGCCTGCGCTAGTGGTACCGGCTACCCAAGAGGCTGAGGTCAGAGGATCGCCTGAGCCCAGGAGGTCAAAGCTGTAGTGAGCCGTGATGATGCCACGATGCCACTACACTCCAGCCTGGGTGACAGAGCCAGACCCTGTCTCCAAAAAAAAAAAAAAAAAAAAGCATTCTAAATATTGAAAGGGCAACATTCTACGGGCGGTTTTTGTTTTTGTTTTAACACTTCACTAGAACATCAGTACCAAAAGCATGATTATTATAAATATTACCCCTATTACCCCCATAAGACTGAAATGTGAATACGACATTAATCTACATAGTTTCAACTCTGGCTGGACACTGAATTCAACTATAGAGGGTTATTTTAATTGCATGTACCTTGGCCCCAACCCAGGCACCACTAATCAAAATACTGCATAGGGATTGGTCCCTGACAACCACTAATTTAAGACAGGCATTTCTCTTCCCAGCAACATCACGGTACTATCTCCCATTTGGTTCCTTTTTATAATTTATATAAGTTACAGTAGTGGATTCTTCTAAAACAAAATTTTTATTTCCTCCTTTTCCTACTCCTTTTTTATATACTCATATAAAAACAGCATACTGCATTATATTAAAATGAAACTGCTTTTTAAAATTGTCTCTTAATTTTGTCAAAGAAATATTACATCAGTAATAAAGAAAACAAAGTCCACACTGGCAAAATTATGTCACAAACGGCCTATCAGTCAGAAATTAGAATTCTTTATGGAACATTAATTTGGGGTTCATCTTACATTTGAGAAAACAGTTATTCAAAAAATTCTGTCAGTAAACTTTTCTCAAACTAATCTTTTCCAGTGGATAGTGAAGCTATTATTTAAGAATTATGGGAATAAAAAACTAATGATTATATAATTCCAGGTACTGTAAAATAATGGTGGCTATACAAATCCTAATCTTTCTATGCATCTTTCCAAAAACCATCCAGATACAATCAGCAAGGAGAATAAGTGAAACAACCCACAAACCACATTTAAAATGTAATTCAAAGAAAGACTACTATGAAATTCAAATTATGTGTAATTACGAAAATAAACATTCCAATTCAGCATATGGGAAAAAGAAAAGTGGGGAGTAAAGGGGCAAAAAAATGCAGATTAAACCACTGCCCGCTGTGACAGAAGGAAGAAGTCCTATAATGAGTAGGATAGATAGTATAGTTGGGGGAAACTGGGTGAAAGGTACATGGGACCTTTCTGTACTACCTTCGCAATTTCCTGTGACTCTAAACTTATTTCAAAATAAGGTTTTCTAAGCTAAAAAAAAATTATCTTGAGTAAATTTATAGAATTATTTTATATTTCTCATTATCCTGTTACATATTAACATGTCTTTACACTTATTCTCTTTAACAAATACTCACTCGTATGTATATAAATAATATATAACTAAAAGAAAAACCTAAAACTATCAATAGCATCTGATCTGAGAAATACTCACTGGTAGATTCAGTTAAAGGCTCCTCAGGATCTAATAAAATGGCTAGCCTGAGGAATAACTGCATTTAGTTACCTATCAAGTAACTTCTATGCTAAATAGTTCTGTACAAGTACAAATAGTGATAGATAAAAGGAGGAAACAAGCAATTAAATTAGTACAAAAATATGAGAATGTATATAATGGCTTTATAGGATAGACCAGAAATTTTGTTCAATTACGCTGCACTGGCTCTTCCAAATGCCAGATATATTCAAACTGATACTATTGCTGTATCTGCCATATGGACACCACACTAAATGAAGATGCCCAAATATGATAGGAAAGTTTGCCTAAAGGCCAGGGAATTGTCTATATAGTGAAGACCTAATCTTGCCCAAAGAGAGGTCTGGTTTTTATCCTCAGCTACTGGAAGATGATCTCTAGGCTCTTGGAATAGCACGACTGATAGGAGTGTCTTTGGCTACTAGACAATCTACCAATGTAATTTATGATACATGTAATTCATTTGGGTCATACTATGTTTTGCCTCTGGAAAGGAATGGAAACTAAAGCTATCAGCCCAGCATTTGGGAAGGGCTGGAGAATAAAGACAGTCAGGCAGTAAGTAATTGAGGCCACCCCAAAAACCTATAAAAACCAAAGGCTTAGGTGGACTTCCCTGGTTGGCAATACTCGGTAAGCACTATCATATGTGTATGCTAGGCTGTCCTAATTCCATCAAGAAAGAATGATGAAGCTTCACAGATGGTATTTTTGAACTCTACCCTATATATTAATACTTCTTCCTTTGGCTGATTTAAATCGATCTCCATGTAATAAAATCGGTATTCCATGTAATCAAATACAACTGTTAAGTATAACAGCATTCAGTGAGTTCTGTGAGTCTTGCAAATTATGAAAACTAAGGGGTGGTTTTGGGAACCCCTTGAACTTCCAATTGGTGTCAGAACTGGGAGTGGTCTATTAGGAAGGTTTCCTGTAACTTTGTAGTTGCCCCAATTCCTTGTAGTTACTGAAATACCAACTGAACTGTAATATAGTAACTATATTTATATTTTAAAATTCCTAATTGTGCACATCCTGAGTTCACCTATACTCTAGTGTAACAGTTTTTAACTACAGATGGTCCCTAACTTACAATGTTTCAAATTATGATTCTTCAACTTTATGATGGGCTTACTGGAACACAGCCCACTGTAAGTCAAGGAGCATCTGTATAACATTACCTATTCTTTAATAGTTTCACAATACTATAAAAATAGTTCCTCCACTAGCAATATGAAAAATTCCAATTTTGAAATGTGACTCAGGCCTGTAAGAGACTGAAGAGAATTCTGAGTAAGCCTAAGGCCTCAAAATATTTATATCTCATTGTAAAAGTAATGATTTTACACATTCCAAGAGGATAACTGACAAACCATACCCACAAATCTAAGCCGAAAGAGATAATCAGCACAAAGCTCTGGTATAGGCAAAGCACATACCAATCCTTCATGAAATTCTTATGGGATAACAGATGAAAAACTCTCTAGATATGAATTATGTGGTATTTCCCCCCCACAACAAATTCTATTAAAATAGGATTGCTGTATTTCCTATATCAGTACACTTTACTCAAGTTAACCACATTATATAAAATATTATCAACATTAAAGAGATGAGGTTAATAAAAGCTGTAATCAAAAAATCTTGACTATGAAACAAACTACATGAGATAAAAAGAGTTATGAAGAAAACCATAAACAAGTTAACTGGTTTTTTGTTTTAGTTGTTTGGACTAGGGTAAAGAGAAATTACTTTAAAAATACATTCCATCCTAATAATCTATTCAACCCAGTATTTAAAATTTAAAACAAAGATAGGAAAGCCTGTATATTCCACTGAGTTTCACGAAACCTGCTTGCTCTCAGGGAGAGATTCTATCCAACAGAAAGCTGGTGTGCCTCAAGCATATGACTCGACTTCTGTTCATTATGTCTCCTTGGTTTAGGGTCTTCATGTTTAAATACAATTTCGATTCTGTGATTTTTTTATTCCTTTTTATATTCTGCCATTTGATTTATTGCATGCATTCTTATTTCTAATTATCTAAATCCATTATGGAACAAAGTGAAGATGAAAGGAATAAATAACTAGATAAATAATTTGATTATCAGGAAACATATTTTCATGTACACTCCATGCAATAATGACTGATATAACCCTTTTTGGAACATATATAATTCATGGTCTAAATACCAGATATAACAGCAACTGTTCCTAAAATAAGACTTGACAATGGTAGTGCTGTGTTGCAGCAACCTGTTAACCAACACCCAGAAAGAAGCCCTTGAAACCATAAGGCTGCAGGTCTAGATGAAGAAAATCTCCGGAGAGACATCATAAAATATATCCACTGAACACAACAGAAAAAAAAAAAAAGTCATAGTCTATGCCTCTACAAACTTGAAGTCTAATTTAAAAATATAGATATTAAAATAAATAACTGGATAATGGGCAGTATCCTATACTTTAACACAGCATATGATAAACTACCAAGTAATCATTCATTACACACACTGTTCCTATTTTTAGTTCATCTCCAAGGTACTGAGGCTGGTACAGGCGCATTATGAACTCATTAATAGAAGTACATCTGATGAGTTTCTATTTCTTTCTATTATTATCCCTACTAAATTGGAAATTTTCCCATCTTACGCCACTCGTAACCATTCCAATTTGACTCCTGAATCCTTCAGATATAATCCTAAAACTCTTTGAAAGCTTATTTGCTATTTGGCATGACAAGATATACAGGGCTCATCTTGTCCACTTCCTACCTAGATCTTGAGTCAGTAATTTCTCCAAGTAGCCTGTTTTCCCTACAGTAGGAAGTAGTATGTGAGGACAATAATCTGTCAATAGGGATGCTCACTGCTACTGTGCTGGTCACTGTTTCTAGTTATTTTCGCCACACAGAGCTGTATGTAAGGTGTATTGGGTATGTGTATGAAATACTGCAGAAGTTCATACTGATATAAAGCGCAGTGGCACGACCTTGGCTCACTGCAACCTCTGCCTCCCAGGTTCAAGCAATTCTTGGGCCTCAGCTCCTTGAGCAGCTGGGATAACAGGCGTGTGCCACCACACTGGGCTAATTTTTGTATCTGTAGTAGAGACAGGGTTTCACCATACTGGCCAGGCTAGTTTCGAACTCCCGACCTCAAGTGATCTGCTACTGGCCAGGCTGGTTTCGAACTCCCGACCTCAAGTGATCTGCCTGCCTTGGCCTCCCAAAGTGCTAGTATTACAGGTGTGAGCCACTATGCCCAGCCCATACTGATACTTTCAATTCAAATTCAAGACATTAGGGTTTTTAATGATCTCTTCCATATTACATCAGCATCTCCTTTCTTCTACACCAAGAATTCTGATTCTTAACATAAGGGATAAAATTAGAATACTTTATCATCATTCTGTTTCATTTCACATTATAAACACAAGAATGTCAAAATAACAGTAACTATACTGTCACCACTAATTTGATTACTGAAAACAGTTTGAAAAAAATTTTACATAAATTCTCCCAATTATTATCACTTACTTTTACAGTTGTACTGCATGCTCATGCCATAGCATATAGCCATTAATCCTGTGCTCACTCCTTTTAACATTTTTCTGCTTTAGTTCTACAACTGACTATTTAATAAGCAATACCAGTCCTTATACTGATAACTCTATAGCCATGTTAGTCAGCTGAAGCTCATTTTCTAGTAGGTTATACTAGAAAATGTATACTATACTAACTAGTATATATTATTATACTATCTTAACTAGTAGATTAGTATATTCTTCAAGAAGAATTCATGGGAACAACATTCCTAAAATTCCTGAAACTTGGTAACATTTGTACATGCCTTTTATACCTGAAAGTCTGTTTTGTTCACATTTTCTTTACTGGGGTATTATAAATCTTTATCATAGAGCTTCATCATTGGAAAGTCTAACGATAAACTAATTTTCTCTCCCCTCTAATCCACTGGCTATTTACGTTCCCCCACTTTTTTTTAAACTTTAAAAGTAAATAATTATTCTAGAATTTGTTTATGCCCCACCTCTCTCTATTATGTTATAGCTGGCATATACATTATGTATTCATTCATTTAATATCCCACAAAAACAACTTTTGCTTTAAAGCCATATATTTTAAAGATTTAAGGAAAAAAAATATAGTATTTCATATACACTGAGATTTTTACTATTTATTATTCTCTCTCTTCTTTCCTAAAAATCCAGGTTGCCTTCTGCTATCATTGCCCTACATTCTGACGTGCTTTTTTCAGCATTTCTTGTACGAAGGCCTGAAGCAATGGATTCTTTTGGGTTATCTTTATCTGAAAATGACTCTCCCCACCCCCACCTCATTATCTGAAGAAAATGTCCCCAGATACAGAATACTGCATTGACAGTTTTCTTCCTCTCAATACTCTGAAGATGTTAATTACCTTTTAGGTAGCGCTCCCCCCTCCCCAAGACCCCACCCCCACCCCTTGATGAGAAACCTGAGATCATTCCAATTGTTTTTCCTTGTATGAGATATGTTGTTTTCCTCTGGTGCTTTCAAGACTTTTTCTCTATCCATTGTATTCTGTACTTTGATTCTGATGAGCTAGGTGTGGTTCTCCCAGAATTTACGTTGTTTTGGGTTTGCTGCAATTTTTTTCCATGGGGGGGCAGGGCAGGGGAGGGTTCTGGTGCAATTCTAAAAGAGCTGTAACACTATGCAATTTTTTATTCTACAAATTCATGTATTTCTCCAAACACAGGAAGTTTGGAGCTATTATTTTTTTCTGTCCTATTGTCTCTATTCTCTCTTTCTGGAACTCCAATTACATGCATGTTACACCTTTTCATTCCTGAGAATGTGCTCATTTTTTCAATCTTTTTGTTTCTGTTTTTCATGGGATAATTTTTATTGATCTACATCCAAATTGAATTTGAATATACTTTATTTATTCCTATGTAATCTCCTTTGTCCTCTCAAAGACATTTAATAAATTTTTTTTTGCAATACTGTATTTTTCTGTCCTAAAATTTCCATTTGTTTCTTTTATAGTTTTTATTTTATTGGTGAGATACTTCCATCATGTCATTCATCTGGAAGAAAACAAATGTGTTTTTCTTGACTTCATGGAACATATTTAAACTAAATGCTTTAAAGTCTTTGTCCAATAATTCTCATACCTGGATCATCTTGAATTGCTGATCTGGTTTGGCTCTGTGTCCCCACCAAAATCTCATCTTGAACTGTACTCCCACGATTCCCACATGTTGTGGGAGGGACCCAGTGGGAGACAACTGAATCATGGGGGCAGTTTTCTCCATACTGTTTTCATGATAGTGAAGAAGTCTCATGAGATCTGATGATTTTATCAGGTGTTTCTGCTTTTATCAGGGTTTCTTATTCTCTCTTTGCCTGCTGCCATCCATGTAAGATGGGCCTTGCTACTCCTAGCCTTCCGCCATGATTATGAGGCTTCTCCAGCCATATTGGTCTTGAGGAACTCACCAAATTTATATGCACTGCAGGTGAAATATAAGGTACATAATTTCTTGGGCTTGGTTTCCAGTCTTCAGAAAAGCAAGTCATAGAGGCTTTTCTTTTTCCTAAAAATTTTTATTTTGAAAAGATAATAGGCTCACAGGAAACTGAAAAATTGTTCAATGAATCCCTTGTACTCTTCCACCAGCTTCCCCCAATGGTAACATATAACTGTAGCACAATATCAAACAAAAAAATTGACAAGGGTACATTACTGTTAGACTAGACCTTATTCAGTTTTCACCCTATGATAATTAATATTAGGTGTCAATGTGACTGGACTGAAGGATGCCTAATTGGCTGGTAAAGTATTGTTTCTGGGTGTTTGTGACAGTGTTACTGTTATGCCCAGACCGTTTATTCCCCAAAGAAGACCACCAGAGTCCAGAGTCAAAGCCAAGCGGCAAGGATCTTTACTGTAAGTTCGAACTTGGTCCCTCCGCTTCACAGCTTACAAGAGGGCCCCGAACAATGCGTGCGCTTGCTTTTTATAGCCCGATGTAAACAGGAGGTTTGTAAGGTTACAGAGGAACAAGGCATTTCTCTAGGTTACAGGATTACAATTGGTTAACATTTTAAGTTATACATTTAACAGTTTTCTATTGGTTCCTGCGCTTTCAGTAAAACCACAAACGGCTGTGTCCTTATCAGGGATTTTCCAGGTGGTGTTTTTTTCTAAGGTTGAGATATATGGCAGTCTCTGAGTTGAGAGATATATGGTGTTTGTACTGGGCTCAGGAAGTTGAGAGATATATGGTGTTTGTACTGGGCTCAGGAAGTTGAGAGATATATGGTAGTCTCTGAGTTGAGAAATGTGTTTGTGTTGAGCCCAGGGCTGAGGAATGTGCCTGACTTCTTTCATTACCAGAGGAAACTGACATTTGAGTCAAGGGACTGATAGAGGAAGACCCACTCTCAATGTGGACAAGCAAGTGGAAGAAGGTGGGATAATTCTGCTTGCTGAGTCTTCTGGCTCTCTTTCTTCTTCCAGTGCACGAAGCTTGCTTCAGTTTTCCCTGCCCTGGGACATCAGACTCCAGGTTCACCAGCCTTTGGACTTGTACCAGCAGCTTCCCGGGACTCTCAGGACTTTGGCCACAGACTGAAGGCTGCACTGTCGGCTTCCCTGGTTTTCCAGCTTTAGACTTAGACTGAGCCATAACTGGCTTCTCTCTTTCCCCAGCTTGCAGTTTTATCCTATCACGGGACTTCACCTTGTAATCGGCTGAGTTAATTCTCCCTAACTGACTCCCTTTTATATATACATATATCCTGTTGGTTCTGTCTCTCTGGAGAAGCCTAATACATGCCATTTTTTTTTTTTTTTTTTTTTTTTTTTTTTTT
>NC_045434.1:84140764-84226914 GCF_002776525.5 Piliocolobus tephrosceles
TTTTTTTTGAGACGGAGTCTTGCTGTCACCCAGGCTGGAGTGCAGTGGCCGGATCTCAGCTCACTGCAAGCTCCGCCTCCTGGGTTTACACCATTCTCCTGCCTCAGCCTCCTGAGTAGCTGGGACTACAGGCGCCCGCCACCTCGCCCGGCTAGTTTTTTGTATTTTTTTAGTAGAAACGGGGTTTCACCGTGTTAGCCAGGATGGTCTCGATCTCCTGACCTCGTGATTCGCCCGTCTCGGCCTCCCAAAGTGCTGGGATTACAGGCTTGAGCCACCGCGCCCGGCCATACATGCCATTTTTAAAATGTACGTGTGTGTGCATGTATAGTTCTGTGCAATTTTATCCTGTGTATAGAGTCATGTAACTACCACCAAAATCACAACGTAACTGTTCCATTATCACAAACGAACTCCCTCACACTGCCTCTTTGTATTTCTACTCACTTCCCCATTCATTTTCCCCCAGGCCCTGTCCCCTGGAAATTATTCATCTGTTCTCTATCTCTGTAGTTTTGTCATTCAAGAATGTTATACAAATGGAAACATACAGTATGTAACATTTTGAGATTTAATTCTTCTCACAAAGCATAATACCCTTGAGGCCCCTCTAGGTTACTGTACATATCAGAAGTTCATCCCTTTTTATTGTTCAGTAGTACTCCACTGCATGGATATACCAGTTTTGTTGAACTATTCACCCACTGAAGGATACCTGGGTTGTTTCCAGTATTGTGCTACTACAAATAAAGCCACTATGAACATGCAAGTACAGATTTTTCTGTGACTATAAATTTTGACTTGTCTGGGATAAATGTTCAAGAATGTAACTGATGGGTCAGATCATGTTACATGCTTAACTTTTTTTAAAAAATGTCCAACTGTCTTCCAAAGTAGCTGTGCCATTTTCTATTTCTACCAGCAACATGTAAGAGATCCACTTTCTACATATCCTTGCCAGCATTTAGTATTATCTACTTTTTTATTTTAGCTATTCAAATAGGTGGGTAATAATATCTCATTATGGTTTTAACTGTCATTTCCGTAATATTCAATATCAGTATATTGAACATCTTTTCATGTGCTTACTTGCCATCTCTATCTCCTCTTGGGTGAAATGTCTATTGTCTCTTCCCTATTTTGTAATTACATTGCTTGGGCTTTTTAATCGCATTTTGAGAGTTCTTTATATAGTCTAGATATAAAACCTTTGTAAGATATGTTGACAACTATTTTCTCCCATTTTGTAGCCTGTCTTTTTATAGTGTTAGCAGGGTCTTTCATTGAGCACATAATTTTAATTTTAATGAAGTCCTATTTATTCATTTTTATTGACTTTTTTTTTGTCATATCTAAAAACTCCTTACCAAGCCCTAGATCCAGAAAATGTTCTCCAATATTTTCTTCTAACAGTTTTATAGTTTTATGTTGTACATTTAAATCCTTGACCCATTTTGAATTAATTTTTGTATTTATGAGAGCTTTGGGGAAGTTATTTCGGGTTTTTTTGTTTTTTTTTTTTTTGGTCTCTTATTTGAGCACCATTTGTTGAAGATTATTTTTGCTTTTGCACTTTTCTCAAAATCAGTTGGAAATACCTGTGTTAGCCTAGGTCTGGTACTGTGTACTTATTACATCGCAATTATCTCTTGGTCTTAAGGTGGCAATACAGTATGGCTTAATATCTGGTAGAGTGATTCTTTCCACTTTATTCTCCCTTTTCAAAATCCTTTTAACTACTCCAGTTCTATTGCCTTTCCACATAAAATTTAAAATAAGCTTGTCTCTATCTAAAGAAATCTTGCTAGGATTTTGAGAGATTGCATTAAACCTATAGATTTGCTACCTCACAAAAGAACATGAAAAAAAAAAAAGAATAAAGACTAAGCCTGTAGATTAATTTGGGAAGAACTGACATCTTTAATGTTTAAAGCATTTCAAATCTACTAGCCACTCATTATTTCTAATTCCTCCAAACAGTATTCACCAGTATTATTAGCTGCTCTATTAATATCATTTTTCTTCACTCCTCAATACCACTGCATCATTTCCCCGCCTCCTTCAAAAGGGAGAAGGCTACTGGGGTAATTCTCAGTAGAAAACAATAGTAATAGCCCCTTTGAGTGTTTATCTTTATAACATCATAACGTTCTTAGGTTTCTCAATAAAATAAGCTGTTATTTTTCCAGGCAGTCATTTAACACTTTAATTAGCATCTTTGGAAATCTTTTCATTGTTACAAGAGAACTTGTTTTTTTTTTTTTTAACAAAAAATTCTTAGTTGCTGTACCTTCAATTGAGGTATGAGTTATTAAGAAATTATTTTAGGCAGACAGACAGGAAAAAAAGGGGTCCTTGGAAGATTTTTCCAGCTCTTATCTAGCATGAAAGCCTTGGGTCTTAGACTCTGGCTGGCAAACCTTGATATGCAAATGTTAGCCATTAGAAACTGGGTCCACCTAACATGGCGATTACCATCCGTTGTCCTCTTGCCCTTGCCCTAACATGTGCCTGGCAGTATGGCTGCTCCCATACATCCCCACGTGTGTGAAACATCATGGCACCCTGCATTTGCATATTAAAAAGAGAGGGTGGGAGGGCCAGTTTTTTCACGGGCTATGTGCATGAAATGCCAGGTCAAACCAATCCCCTGAGCTCTATGCAAATCAGACACCACCTCCTCCAGCCATCCAATATAGCTGGCTGATACTACCTGAAAGCGGGGTTCTGTCTCTTGGCTTTGGAGCCCCCCTTCCTCTGTCTCTGTAGAGGGGAGCTTTTTCTTTCTTTCCTCCCCCTTCTCTCTTGCCTATTAAACGCCCTGCTCCTTAAAATTACTCCACGTGTGTCCGTGTTGTTTTTTTCTAATTCGACTCAAGAGAAAGAATCTAGTGTTCCTCCACTCATCGGAGCCATATCACAATGATAAAACATGTTGTTTTGAAATCTAAGTTTTAAAAGATTATGGGGAGACTTCCACTTCCAGTATGTAAGGAGTCCAGAAGTCACCACAGTGTCCTAACAAAAAGTACAACCCTGAACGAACTGAAAAATCAACTCTTCTTAGATATGTAAGAGAAGTAAGGTCACAGGGCAAACTGTTGTCCCCAAATTGGACAGACAGGTGGCTACGGAGAATCACAACTTGGCAGTTTAAAAACCTATAGCAGAAACCTTGCAGGGAACCAGTGCCTGGTTAGGAAAACCTAAACAGTGATTAAAGAATTGCTGCAGGTTCAGTGTGGACAAGCCTGTAAGACTAAAAACTCCAAAGGTGGCCCAGTCATAGGGAGGCCCCACATTTATTTTTGAGTTTTACCACCAAGAGCTCAACCATGTCCTCATAGTGAATACCAGAGAAACATACCCTCATGCTTCCAACAGAGGGAGGAGAAAAGAGAATCTCTGCTGCATTCTGAAATATGCCAGAGTATTTTCTTCTTAAGAAGGCCTGCCCTCAGGAGAAACTATTTTACCAGAGTCTAACTTGTCTGGAATTTTTCAGAGCCTAACCTGCTGGGGTATTATCAGAGACTAACGTTCCAGAAGGAGGGGCAGTGCCCAAGTCTGGCACCTTCTAGCCATCCTGTCCCAACTAAGCAGGAAGGCAGGAAGGGAGGTACAGAGGTGGCAGGAGTACTGAGAAGCTGAGAAGCCCTGGTGTTCACAGTGCAGTCTCACAGCCTCACTAAAGACTGGGACCTAATCATAGGACTACAGAATGGCCCCTTACCAACACATACATGCACACACACGTCCCTTGCCACTGTATCAATCAAAGCCTACTTACTGCAATTCCTTTTGCCCAATATATTGAGAAAAGAAAAAGAGCTCAAAGCCGCCTGAGCTATGTGAAGCATGCAAAATTTATTAGGCAAAAGCTTGGCCATCCTCAAGCTTTGGGCTCAAAGTCTATACTTATTTTCTAATCTTGTTATTTAAGGTTAACAACATGTCTGCCTTTCAACAAAAAATTACAAGGCATACTAAAAATGGGACAAAGAGACTAGACAGACATCAAAATGAGTCAGATATGGCAACAATGTTGCAATTATCAGACCAGGAATTTTAAAAACTATTATTGATATGTTAAAGACTTTATGGTTAAAGTACGCAACATGCAAGAACAGATAAATAAGATGGAAAGTCTAAGAAAGAATCAGAACTGTTAGAGATCAAAAACACTGTAACAGAAATAAATAATACTTTTGATGAGCTCGTTAGTAGACCAGACATCACTTAGGACAGAATCTCTGAGCTTGAGAATATAATAGAAACTTCAAAACGAAAAAAGCAAAGAGAAGACTGGAAAAAAAAACCAAAAAAACAGAACAGAATATCCAAGAACTGTGGGATTACTACAAAAGGTATGAGTTACATGCAATAGGAATACTAGAAGGAAAGGAATGAAGCAATAATGTCTGAGAATTTTCCAAAATTTTCCTACATCAAACCACAGAGTCAGGAAATTCAAAAAGTATCAAGCAGGATAAATGTAATCCCCCACCCCCACAAAAAAAAAAAAAAAAAAACAAAAAAAAAAAAAGAAACCCCCCCCCCCCAAAAAAAAAAAAAAAAAAAAACAACTATACCTAGGTACACCACTTTCAAACTACAGAATACAAAAAAAAAATAAAGAAAAAAATCCTGAAAGAATCGAGAGGCAAAAAACACCTTACGTATAGAGGAACAAAGATAACAATTATATCTGATTCCTTAGAAACCATGCAAGTAAGAATAGAGTGAAGTGAAATATTTAAAAGAAGAAGAAAAAAAAAACCTCACCAACCTATGATTTCATATGCTGCAAAATTATCCTTCAAAAGTGAAAGAGAAATACTTTCTCAGACAGAAACAAAAATTGAGGGAATTTGTTGCCAGGAAAACTACTTTTCAGGAAAAATTTAAAAGTTCTTCAAAAAGAAGAAAAATGATATAAATCAGAAACAGAACTATGTAAAGAGAGGACCAGCATCAGAGAATGAATAAGTGAAGGTAAAATAAAAACTTTTATTTTTTATTTTTAATTAATCTAAAAGATAACAGTTTGTTCAAAAGAATGGCAACGATGTATTCAAATATGAATTCTTACTTATGCATGAAATAAATGACAGCAATGATACAAGGGACAAGAACCAGAAATTAGGATTACTCTGTTATTACACGGTACTTCACTATCCATGAAGCAGCACCATATTATTTCAAAGTGGGCTGAGATTAGTTGTAAATTTATATTGCAAACTCTAGGGTAACCATTAAGAAAAGTTAAAAAAATAGAAGTATAATTGAAATGCTAAAAAGAGAGAAGAAAAAAAAAAGCAATCATATAAAATGCAGCTTCATTCACAATTGCTAAAACTTAGAAGCAACCAAGATGTCCTTAAGTAGATAAATGGATAAACTGCGGTACATGCAGACAATAGAATGTTACTCACTAAAAAGAAATGAGCTGTCACACCTTAAATATTGCTAAGCAAGAGAAGCCGATCTGAAAAGGCTATAAACTGCATGATTCCAACTATATGATATTCCAGAAAAGGCAAACCCATGAGACAGTAAAAAGATCAGTCATGTTCCGGGGTTAGCGGGACGGGAGGACTAAAGAGGTGGAACACAGAACATTTTTAGGGCAGTCAAATTATTCCACATAATACTATTATGGTGGATATACGTTGTTCTGCATTTGTCAAAGCCCATAGAATGTACAACACCAACAGAGAACACGAATGTAAACATGTAAACTACGGACTTAGGTGATAATGAAGGGTTATCGATGTTAACAAATGTGCCACACTCTGGTAAGGCATGTTGATAGTGGGGGAGGCTGTGCATGTGTGTGTGGTGGGCGGGAGGAGGTCTAAGGGGAACTCTATATTTTCCACTCAATTTTTCTATGATCCTAAAACTGCTGTAAATAAGAAAGTTTATTAATTTAAAAAGTATATATGAAAGTGTATTCACTTAGAAATTGAGCTCTCATTCCTACCCCATCCATCCCATTTTCTCTCCACCCTAGTCTCTTTAGGCAACCATTTTTACAACTGCCAGCGTATTCCAGCAGTTGCAAAACTTTCCTTAGGAAATGCAAGCAAATTTAGAAATATATGCTTATATCCCCGCATTTCTTAAGTAAAATTTAGCACACACAAAAGCTTATGAAAAATGCTGCCCAACGAAAGGAAGGGAAAATCAGAAATGAAAACTAAGGAAGAGTAAGAAATATTCTCAATAGACCTAGACAGAAAAATGTATTTAGAATTATAGAACTGAAGGATGAAACTATTTTATTTATAACAATTTTAATGCCTCAAATTTATAATTCAAAAAGATGTTTCCCTAATTACAATGGCATATTTTCTATACTGTCAAAACACTTTCATATACACATTTCATCTCACCTTCCCAATACCCTGGCAAAACAAGCAGAGTAAATGTCATTTATTATCCTCCTTTAACAGATGGGGAATCTGATAGGTGATGGAATTAAATCTTCTGATTCCTAGTCCAGTGCTTTTTGATTACTCAATATCAATAGAAATATTTTGGTTTAATTATTCCTACCATTTACTACTTTCCATTGCTCCTGTTAAACCTTTGTGCAAATTTTTCATATGCAAGTTTTTGTGCTGATAGAAGACAAACAACACACTTTTACAAGTCTAGAAACAAATTTCCTCAAAAAGAACACAAGAAAAAGGAGAGTATTTCCTTCCTTAAACACGAGTCTCAATATTCCCTTTTTGTATTCTCCACTTCCCTATATTTTAAGTTCATGAATTATAAAACATTAGGAAATTTGATAAATTTCATAAAACTCTAAGACATGAAGACATGAAATTTACCACAAAATAACTAAACATTTCGTTGCCTAAAATTCATTGTAGTTTATTAGCTACCAAGATACAAAGTCTGTAACATTCAAGAGTTCCATGATAAGAACCAAAATCTGTCTTTAAAAATTAATCTCCTACTAAACTCAACATGAACTCTTTTCTCTAGCCAAACTAGTCTATTAAGTATTTTCCAAAACTACCATTTGCCTGCTTATGTGCTTTTCTCCTACCATTCACTTATCTTGAATGCCTTCCTATCTGCCTACATACAGTCTCTTCTCATTCTTCAAAGCCCCACCATTAAAGTCTTCTATGAAAAACACGATGTTGTGCAAAGAACATAAATCTTGCAACAAGCCTAACTTAGATTTTAATCTAGGCTATGCTACTTACTAACTAATGTCTCTGAAGCTGGGTTTCCTCATCTATAAAATGGGGCAACATCCATTTTAGATGACATCTAAATCACAGAATTTGTGTTGGAATACAGTGAAGAACACAAAGAGTTAAAAAAAAAGACTAGAACTGATCATTAGAAATAAACTTATTACTCATTTCTTGAGCTCACTGTAACTTGCTTGTATAACTCATTTAGCAATCCACAGTCTGGACTCACTCCGTCATCTCTTACACTTTGGCCCTAAATGATTATTTAACTTGTGGCATTTTAAGTTTTATTTCTCTCTTAGGTTTTGTGTCTCCAAACAACTGAAACCTTTTCAAAAGCCACAACTATATGCTTTACCTACTTACTTACAATTCCACATAGTTTTAGCACGTTACTTATAAAAGAGGACTCAAAAAATATTTCCTCAGTAAAGCATTTGCTGAAAATAATCTATCCAGAAAATGAGAATAACATTTTAAGAAGAGCATTAACACAATGGAGCATCCACGGAAAGGTAAAAGGAAAGAAAAGGAGGGAGGGAGAAGAGGTGTGGGAATGGGCAGAGTGTGTGGCGTGGGGTTAAGACAAGGAAGATAGGAAGTATATTCAGATTGTGATAACAGAGAAACTAGAGATGTTTAGCTGTTTAACCTAAAGAAGACTTCAGAAAGCATGATAAATAGAAGACACATAAATTATATGTGACTCTAAAAGCAAAACTAGGATCAATGACTAAAATAAAAAGAAATTCAAGGCTGGGAGTGGTGGCTCACACCTGTAATCCCAGCACTTTGGGAGGCCAAGGCGGGCAGATCACCTGAGGTAGGGAGTTCCAGACCAACCTGACCAACCTGGAGAAAACCAGTCTCTACTAAAAGTACAAAAAATTAGCCAGGCTTCACGGCGCATGTAATCCCAGCTACTCGGGAGGCTGAGGCAGGAGAATTGCTTTAACCCAGGAGGCGAAGGTTGTGCTGAGCCAAGATCACACCAGGGCACTCCAGCTTGGGAAACAAGAACAAAACTCTGTCTCAAAAAAAATAAAGAAAATAAATTCAGCTTAATATAAAATAAAATTTTATAATATTAGAGCTGCCCAACCATGGAATAAACATGATTCATTTAAAAGTACCTTGTAAAATTAAATATACTTAAGCATAGCTCAAGGTTGAAATGGTTTTCAGTCCAAATAACAGTATCTCTTAACAAGCCTGGCAGAATGAAAGATATTAGAAATACCTCATATTTACTTTCATCAATCGAGGCATATAATTTTCAGAAGTAGTTATTCCTTGTCAAGAATTACATATAAACTGGGTAAAGTCTCTCAATTCCACAAGCCTAAGACTCTATGTTTTGTAACATTCTTCAAATATTCAACGAAATAGTACTTTCTGTAAGTATTTTTAAATGATAGTCCTCAGCTAGGATTTTGGATTACTGTTTAAACCACAAAATAGCATTTTGGTTTCTCATTATATAAGTGACTCTTGAGACCACAATACCATCTTTAAAGCTGCACTGTGGCCAGGAGTGGTAGCTCATGCCTCTAATCCCAACACTTTGGGAAGCTGAGGTGGCAGGATCACTTGAGTCCAGGAGTTCAAAACCAGCCTGAGCAACACAGTGAGACCCCCATCTCCACAAAAATTTAAATTTAAAAAAAAAAACAAAAAAAAAAAAAACTGCATTGTCCTTTACAATTTTCAAAGCATTTCCATATCTTTATTTTCAATGAAAACTATGGACAATCAGATACCCACAGAGAAAAGCACATGAATAGGCAAGAGCCAAACAGAGATATGATAAAATACAAATTGTTTCATTATTCTTCCTTTAATAATGTCTTAGAACTTCAATACTAATTAAATAAAACAGTGATTAAGACACCCACATCTTAAAAAGCAAACACTGAAACAGAAACATTCTACTCCTGCCACATTCATGTTCTTCTCAGAGATCACTCTCACCACCCAAAACTTAAAAGAAACAGTCACTGCTGTCTTAGAGCATAGTTCTCAGAGTGCGGTCACTATACCAGCAGCAGCATCACCACCTGGGAACTTGTTAGAGATGGCAATTCCCCAGCCCCACCCAACCCACTGAATCAGCACTTCTGCAGCTGACTCAACAATCTGGGTTTCAACCAGGCTTCCTCCATAGGATTCAGATGCATGCCAAAGTTTGAAAAGCACTCTTAGAAAATGGTTTAGTTTATTTCTAACTTGGCAGTATCCCTTTACCTACTTCTCCTCAGCACCTTTCTCTTTCTCACATTTTGCACCATCCAAAGATACTCTCATTTGAATGATTAATTCACCAACAATGTTCTGCTCTTTCCTACTTTCCTCTTAAAATGTGAGGGTACCTTTTAAATCATCCCATATATCCTTAATTTATTTCTTACTTTTTGTGTGTCCTTCCAAATTCATGTTGGTATTTTTAAATTTTTTAAATGTAAATTATTAATAGTTTATAATAAATTACTCTATGAACATCAAAATTATCACTTTCATACAAAAAATCTCTTTTGACACAATCCTTGAAAGTATTTTCTTGAGAAACATAAAATATATAATACAGGACTTATTTAGCAAATGAAGCTATGACTTATGGTCTAGAATTCCAGCTAATTTAAATATATAAGACTCAACTATAAGAAAACTGACCAATACATACTCCTTTTGAGATGGAATTCATATGTACATTTAAACAAGAGTGGTTTTTAAAGAAGTAGTTTCTAGAAATGCTGACTGGAAGTGAGAACTTTTTTTTTTTTTTTTAACAGATTTAGGGGGTACAAGTGCAGTTTTGCTACACGGACATATTGTGTAGTTGTGAGGTATGCAATATAGCGTACCCATCACTTGATAGTGTACCCTGTACCCATAGGCAATTTCTCATCCCTCACCTCCTCCCACCTTTCCTAGTCTCCAATGTCTACTATTCTAGGAGTGAGAACTTTTAGATCCTATACACGTACATGTATGTATAAGCAGGCACATCGGTTCTGTAATGCTGACAAATAACAACAAAGCAAAACAACCAAAATCATCTGAAAATAATTTTTTTTGGTTGACGATAAATGTATCCAAGACCATAATTCATAAATCTGGCAGGATATAGACCTTTGTTGCTAGATATTACATAGTAACTCACAGTTAGGTACAATGAAGGACTGTCTTACCTGTGTACATAATGTAGCTGATGAACTGAGTCAATTGCTATCACCATCTCAGCCAAGTAAAATCGAGCCATATCTTCAGGCAATCTATCTTCAAATTTGCTGAGTAAAGTAAGCAAATCCCCACCAACATAATAATCCATAACCAGGTACTGTGAATGAAAAAAATAAAATGTACTCAGTAAACTAATAAGAGTGAAAGATTAATATACTGTATCCCAAGGTCAAACAGGACTGGGTCAAATATTTATGCAGTTAATTACATATGCAGCTAATTAACAAGAAACTGTGTAAGATGATGATCTGCAGTCATTACAAAACTTCCAAATTTCATACAGCAGTAAAACAAAATTTTTAAACACTGGGGCAGAGAACAACACAGGGTTACCATTCTTCTTGTTGTATTTTGCAAAGAGATAATATCATCATTATTATCATCTTCCAACAATGGAACACAGCTTTCCAAGATTTTAGAATAATGAACATTTGAATCCACCACCCCCCAAAAAAAAAACAATAAAAGAAAAAATTCAGCATACAGGATCGTCCCTACATTGAAAGAAATTCGTATTCATCATCATTATGTTTTCCTTATTTTACCTTGGATCAGTAAGAATTTTATCAGAACCAGCATCAGTCTATAGATCAGCATTTAGAAACCACTACTATGTAGAATATAGTAATTCTCACCATATGTTTCTCTTCCCATTTCTAATACTGTAAATATCAGAATGAGCTTTTCTCAGGTGTATATAATAAACAGAAGCCAACTAATTTTAGATATGGATGCTTATGGGTATGTATGTGGGTGTGCCAAAAAAGAAACGATGAGGATAGTACATCAAACTGTTCGCTGGGATTCTCTAGGTTGTTAGATTACAGCTGATGTTATAACTTTATGTTCGACATTGCTTTATAAACATGTATTACATATACGTGTGTGTGTGTGTATATTATATGTTATTTTTAAGTGAGGGAGAAAACTAGACATAGTGGAAAAATGGCTATTGTAGTCAGAGGAACCTGTATTCAAATACTGACTCCATGTTGTAAGTGGAAGTTGAAAAATTAATCTCTGTGACATTTCATTTTCTCTTCTACCTAACTATAATAATGATAATGTAGCACTTAGCATGAAGGCTAGTGAGTACAAGACACATGAATGTCATTAATAATGCCTTGAAATTAAGGTTTTATTACAGAATAAAGATATTGTTTCAGGGATATTACTGACTTGACATTAAGATTTAAAGAGTCTTGAAAAAATTCAAATTCCTTTTATTACTGTATGTTAAAATTATAAACATAGTAAATGTGTGTTAAACCAAAGAAACTAATTTCGCATATTTAAAGTCTTGAAAATTAGGGAAGCAGAATATATTTAAAATCTTGGTCTTTGGTCTACTTGCTGTATTTACTAGACCTAACGTTTTTGTTTGTTTGTTTGTTTTGAGACAGTCTTGCTCTGTCACCAGGCTGCGGTGCAGTGGCACGATCTTGGTTCACTGCAACCCCTGACTCCTGGGTTCAAGTGATTCTCATGCCTCAGCCTCCCAAGTAGCTGGGATTACAGGCATGCACTACCACACCCAGCTAATTTTTGTATTTTTAGTAGAGACAGGGTTTCACCATGTTGGCCAGGATGGTCTTGATCTCCTGACCTCGTGATCTGCCCGCCTCAGCCTCCCAAAGTGCTGGGATTATAGGCGTGAGCCACCATGCTGGGCTGGCCTAACGTTGAACTGACCTTATCCTGACAATTTACTTTTGATTAAAGTGTGAAGACTATTTTCTTATAGACAGAGTCTGTAAGACTAAAAGTCTAAAATAACTAGTTAAATAATACATTCTTTCTCCTCAATTCAAATGAAACGTCCCTTCATCATATTTTAAGATCCCAAATATACTCGTATCTGTTCCTAGGTAATCTATTCTGCTATGGTTACCTATTCCTATATTATTATAATATCATATTGTTCAGATCGGTTAATTTTATAGTAAAATTGAATATCTGGTACTCCTAATCACAAACTACTTTGAAAATATTACCCAACGTAGCTAAGGCATCTTTAAACAAGTTTTTAAAAAACATACACTGAGAGGTAATATTCATAATAGGTCAAGGATATAATCCTAACATAAAGAGCCCCTACCAACTGTTAAGAGAGGGACAAATGATCCAACAAAACTAGGCTAAGAATATTAACAGATAATTCACATAAGAGGCAACACAATCAGCCAGTTAATACATGCTGAACTTCAATAGTCACTAGGGAAATGAAAGCCAAAGCAACAATCACTGATTTTAGGAATCACTGGTCGAATTACTAAAAAGACCATCACAGCTTTGGAGATTGTTTCCAGTCCAAGGAAACAATGCTAAAACATCTGAAAACATGCAATAAACGAGTTACGTGCCCCAAAATGAGCATTTCAAAGAACAGATACGATTCTAGAAGTCGTCGTAGGAACATCAGGAAACTCTTTTAATTCCCATGCTGCCATAACAAAGAGATTAACAGTTAATCTTTAGAGGCTCACCTTATAGTTATTCCTCCTTGCTTTCTTTTTGTTTACTATTAAAAAATACTTTTCTAAAAAAAGATACTTTTCTAATAATTTCTGTCTTCACAAATTGGATTCCTATAAAGAATTTAGAGTTCATATGAGTTACTGCAATTAATTTAAAATTCAAGTATCTTGCACCTTTTAAACAAGTTACGTATGTCAATTCAAGGTATTTTCCTTTTTTTCCTCAACCATAAAATAACTAATCAGGAAACAACGAATAAGAAAGTACAGAACGAACAAATTTCACTGGTTCATTATATTCTAGTGTTATGTAAGTGACAAAAATTTTACGTGTCAATGTTGACACAACCAAGCAGCTTTGTATTTAACGAGCTTTTTTTAAAGAAAAAAATGATCTAATCACATATCTACCATTCATTAAATTATGTGCCTTTTTCTGAAACACACAAAAGGTCTACTTGCTGTAATTGCAAATTTTTTCATAAACTATAGTGGCAAGTAGGTTAGAAATGAAAGTTATTTGCCACAGCTTTCTCAAACTGTATAACATTATAAATTATGTTCTTTACTTGGCAATTGAAAAGCTATCAGGGTTAAACATTACTTTGAAAAATAATTATATATAATAAAATTTCCTTTTATGGTATCTAAAATTAGCTTTGTCAACATTTTTTAATGATTTTATTTTCTAATATTGCAAAAATGTTCAAAAGGAAATCTTTGATGATAACCAAGACCTCTGACTCTTGAGATGAATATATGATGAAGGCTCCCCTAAACTAAAGAAACACTGGCAAGTTATAGGAGATTTGACTGCTACAGTGTTTCATTCTTCCTCCAGTTATGTCTTTAATTCTATTTTAGTAATTACTGAGTGGTATATACAGACTATTTTTCCCTGAGAAATGTCTTTGAAAAAGAAATGTTAACCCTAATGTCAAATACAAAAGAATGCAAATAAAACTAAACGAGAGGAGAGAGATAAATCACAGTTCAGGCTTTTTTTGCTATATAAAATTTGGTATTTGAGTAATTTACTTCTATTAATATATCTACAAAATTATATAATTTTTCTATATTTATACCAAAATGTAGATTTTTAAGCAATGCACAAATCTGCAGTGTTACCTTTATCTAATACAGAATACAATGTCATAGTGGATTTTATTCATTATTTGAAAACATTTTGAAAATTATCTTGATACATTGCTATAATTTTTCTAGGCAAAGATGTGGGATGTGTTTTAATCTGCTCTTGCAAGTGTTGTTAACAAACCCATGCAGATTATATTTGCATGATACATTCACCCCTAAAATTTTGTATATTAAATAGAATAAATCCAGTTAAAACATCATTATATTCAATTTAACAACTATGCAACTAGCGCATACAAAACTCTTTATGCTATGGCTTTTAAACAATTCTCACTATAACCCACAATAATATATATGGCTTATATGATAATTTGATAATTCAGTATATTATAAAAGAAATGTGGCATGAGACCATATTCACTCTTACTACTTGTCATTAACTCTGTCATTTTCTATTCTATTTAATCTTCAAAAATGTTGCTTATGGCTGGGCATGGTGGCTCATGGCTATAATCCACACACCTTAGGAGGTCAAGCTGATAGGATCACTTGAAGTCAAAAGTTCAAGATGAGCCTGAGCAACAAACTGAGACCCCATTTTTACTTAAAAAAAAAAAAATTAAGTTAGTGGGGCACAGTGGCACACACCTGTAGTTCCAGTTACTCAAGAGGCTGAGGTGGGAGGGTTGCTTGAGCCCAGGAGTCAGAGGCAGAGTGAGCTCTAATTGGGCAACAGAGCAAGATCCAGCCTGAGCAACAGAGTAAGATCTTGTCTCTTTAAAATTAAAAAAAAAAGAAAAAGAAAAAAATTCCTGCTTGTAACTGACTTAATTGATGTTATTGTCCACTAATGGGTCACCATCTACAGTTTAATAAAACGTTATTATACTCTATAAGCATGTAGGGTATATAAAAGACAAGTAATGACATTATTTGAACACCTAGATCTGGCCTGAAATCAGACAAATCCATGAGTATTATAGAGTTGCATAAACCTTTATTTTTTTTCCTTGTTTCCAGTGGGGTTGGAAAAATCTTTAATTTTACTTTATCTAAAGATGGTACAGTCCATGTAACTTATTTTAAAAAAAAAATTTTTTTTTTTTTGAGACTGAGTCTCGCTCTGTCACCCAGGCTGGAGTGCAGTGGCACAATCTCGGCTCACTGCAACCTCCACCTCCCGGGTTCAAGCCATTCTTCTGCCTCAGTCTCCTGAGTAGCTGGGACTAGAGGTGCCCGCCACCACATCCGGCTAATTTTTTGTATTGTTAGTAGAGACGGGGTTTCACCATGTTAGCTAGGATGGTCTCAATCTCTCAACCTCATGATCCGCCCACCTCGGCCTCCCAAAGTGCTGGGATTACAGGTGTGAGCCACGACATTCCAGCCTATTTAAATGTTTTTTAAAGTGGTATCAAAAAAAAATCAGAGATATATACACACGTGTTATGTAATAAAAATAATTTAAAAATGTAAAGTTAGAATGAGATGAGAAAGATTAATTTCAATGGGAAATTCTGGAAATGATTATTTTAAGATGAATTTGAGCACAATTTTAAAGTGCTAGCTGGACTTCAACAGGAGCAGGGGAAGAGGAATGGTACTGGTATTAAAGGTATCATGAAAAACTCCTGAAGGCCTTCTACAGAACTTAACTAATAGCAATTGTATGTTTGGATTTAGCTTTGACTTGCTTTTTAAGCTTTTATAAAGATTTCCAATGAAAAGGTATCAAATTTCCAGGGAGAAAAAAAAACACCCACATATCAAGTGAACAAGTTACCCTGTGTGAAATGCTGTTAATTTTCTTTTTTTTTTAAATTATACTTTTAAGTTCTAGGGTACATGTGCACAACGTGCAGGTTTGTTACATATGTACACATGTGCCATGCTGGTGTGGTGCACCCATTAACTTGTCGTTTACATTACGTATATCTCCTAATGCTATCCCTGCCCCCTCCCCTCACCCCCCGACAGGCCCCGGTGTGTGATGTTCCCCTTCCTGTGTTCAAGTGTTCTCACTGTTCAGTTCCCACCTATGAGTGAGAACATGTGGTGTTTGGTTTTTTATATGAAATCTACATTTAAATGATGTTTAAATAAAAATAATTCTAATTCTTCCAACAAAAAAATAGTAAGTATATAGAAATACAAAAATGATTCTTACTAAGTTATTGTCATCCTGGAAAGCATAGTGCAAGGCTGTAATCCATTTATTGTCTCCATTCACTAATACATCTCTTTCTTCACGAAAACATGCTGTCTGAAATGCAAAAAGAAAAATTTTAGAGTATACTTTATATAAAACTAGGAAATACACAAAGAATTACTATGTTTATTATATTATTTCTGTTATGGAAAAGGAATACACCTGATATTATAAGACATTTCAATAACACAAGTTTCAAACCACCCTCAGAAACTGGGCTACTGGAATAGTAACTTTTAAAAATATATTTTATATTAAAAACCACTTTTATAGTTCAAAACAATCAGAAAAACACACATAATAATTTAAGAACTACGGACCAACCCACCATCCAGATAATATAAATGTCTACATTTTGCCATATTACTTCTGATCTTTTTAAAGAAATAACATGTAAATTGTAGCCTTCCTACTCCAAACTGCAAACCCATTCTCTTCCCTTTCTCCCATTGTAATTAATAATCTGAAGTCAGTGGATAGTCCAATTATATGACTTGATCACACATGTGTATGTCTATAAACAACAGATTTGTTTTATGTTTTGAAAATGTTCATGGGCCAGGTGCAGTGGCTCATGCCTATAATCCCAGCACTCTGGGATGCCGAGGCGGGCAGACTGCTTGAGCTCAGGAGTTCAGATCAGCCTGGGCAACAGAGTGAAACCCTGTCTCTAAAAAAATACAAAAATCAGCAGGGTGTGGTGGCATACACCTATAATCCCAGCTACCCAGGAGGCTAAGGCGGGAGAATTGCTTGAACCCAGGAGGCACAGGTTGCAGTGGGCCAAGATAGCATCACTGCACTCCAACCTGGGTGACAGGGTGAGACCTTGTCTCAAAACAAAGAAAGAAAAAGAAAACGAAAAAATTTATGTGAATGGTATAATTTTATCTATCCTTTTGCAATTTGTTTTTTTTTTTTTTCTCAAGAATGACTGTTCTTCTTTTAACTGCTATAGCATACCATTGTTTGAACGCACTATAATTTATTTATGCAATAACCATGGAGAAACATAGGTTATTTCCAGTTTTGTATTATTATTATACAATGTTGGAATAAACATATTTGTACAAATGTGCAAGAGTTTCTCCACTGTATATACTTAGAAGCAGAAATGCTAAATGCAAATTTCAACTTCACCATTTAGCCAATTTTCTTTCCTGAGTGCTATACCAATTACTATCTCCACCCAGAATATAAAAGCTCTGCTTTTCCCCATATCCTCAACTACATGTGACATTATTAGACTTTTAAGTGGTTGCCAACACGATGGGTGTGAAATAATATCATTATTCCTTTAATTAATATATTCCTAATTACAGGTGCAGATAAATAGCTTTACATACACTTACTGAACACCTGAACTTTGTCTTTTAATTGTTCACTTCCCTTGTCCATTTTATCTAATGGATTGGTTTTTCAAATTGTTTTTTTAAAGTTGTAGTTTATTCTGAGAATATATTTCCACTACTATAAAAGTATATCCTGGAGAACCTTAGAAATATATAAACAAAAATAAAAAGTAATTTTTTAACTCTTTTTTTTTGATACAGGATCTCACTCTATTGCCCAAGCTGGAGTACAGTGGTACGATCACAGCTCACTGCAGCCCAGGCTCCTGGGCTCAAGTGATCCTCCCACCTTTGCCTCTCGAGTAGCTGGGACTACAGGTGCACACCACTACGACCAGCTAATTTTTTAATTTCTTTCTAGAGACGAGGTCTCACTATCTTGCTCAGGTTGGTCTTATACTACTGGGCTCAAGCAATCTTCCGCCCCCTCAAAGTGCTAGGATTACAGGTATGAGCTACCACACCCAGCCTAAAAATTAATTTTATATATCATAATTTGTAATACATTCTCCTTAATTTTTAACTAAAAAGAAACAAAAATAACACTATGACAGAAACTTCAAAGATAACTCTAAGAAAGTAAAAGTAAGTAAAAGTCTCCCTGAGTCATGTTCCCATAGTTTCACTGACCAACTGTTGTGTCCAGAGGTTATCATTATTAACTCTTTGGTCAGAATCCTTTCAGAAAATTTGTGTCTATATAAGCATGAATGCGTGCACACAGAGATTATATATTCACATGGTATTCCACCTCTCCTATATGTTTTGGTCTTTATACAAATGAGATTATAGTGCTCTGTAAGTTGTTTTTTTTTTTTTTTTTTCAAGTAACAATGAATTTGAACATCCTTCCGTATCAGTACATAGAAATCTACCTAATTTTTTCTTAATGGCTACACCATATTCCAGATACACTAAAAACATTATCATACAGTATGCTATATATAATAAGTGATTATTGTTTCTCACAAGGTAAATTCAACAGCCATGATACACAAAACAATTAAATTACTAAAATCTACAACACTATGCTTTGGTTCTTTTTTCTTGCTCTGTCGCCCAGGCTGGTGTGCAGAGGCACAATCTCAGCTCACTACAACCTCTGCCTCCTGGATTCGAGCAATTCTCCTGCCTTAGCCTCCCGAGTAGCTAGGACTACAGGTGAGCGCCACCAGGCCCAGTTAATTTTTTGTATTTTCAGTAGAGACAGGGTTTCACTGTGTTAGCCAGGATGGTCTCCTCTCCTGACCTCGTGATCCTCCCACCTTGGCCTCCCAAAGTGCTGGGATTACAGGCATGAGCCACTGCACCTAGCCGTTCTGGTTCTTTTTAAGGGGAAAACAGAAAGCACTTTACATACTTCCTACTAAGTCCTGTTTTATGATTTAACCGACCTGAGGTTATGGTTTACTGCTAACATTTTAGAGAGCTTGTAAAGACTGCCAGGGTCTAGGAGACTACTTTCTCCTGGCTTTATCTCCCTATAAGAGCAATCTGAAATTTTATAAACATTCTAGCTAGAATTTAATAAATATTCATTATTTAATTTGACCAATAACTCAAAACTAAAAAAAGTTCCAAAGACTTTAGTCAACAGAACATATTAAACTTTGAGTTCTAATCTATGTTAAACTGTTTAACTAAAAAAATTATTTTTAAAAAATAAAAATAATAGGCCAGGAGTGGTGGCTCATATCCGCAGTCCCATGCTTTGGGAAGTGAGGTGAGAGGATTACTTGAGGCCTGAAGTTTGAAACCAGCCTGCCTGGCATAGAAAGACCCTGTCTGTACAGGGGAAAAAAAAAAAAAATCTGCCAGGCTGGTGGCATGCACCTTTGTAGTCCTAGCTACTTGGAAGGCTGAGGCAGGAAGATCACATGAGCCTAGGAGTTTAAGGCTGAAGTGAGCTAAGATCACACCATTGCACTCTAGCCTGGGCCACAGAGCAAGACTCTGTCTCTTCAAAAACATTAATTAAAATAAGAAAACAAACAATATAAACTATTTATAACATAAACTTTCAAACGTATACAAGGGTAGAGAAACTAGAATAAAAACCCCTGCCTCCTAATATACTCTATACTCAACTTCAACAATTATTTTTATAATTTTATAATTATTGTTACTCTTAGTAAAGTACTACACAAAGTAAAAAATGAACAAATTCAAGTTCCCTTTTCTCCTTCAAATACACCCAGTCCTTCTGTCTTAAGTAGATCATTATTAAGGGTTTCTTATTTATCCTTGACAGAAAATTTTATTACAATGAAATCATATTATAAGGCTGATTTTTCATATTGCTTTTCCACTTAAAATATGTATTTTTTCCACTTCTATATATTTAATACATTTATAATATCTCATTCTTTGTTAATAGCCTTGGAAAGGTTTAACTCTCAGCCCAGTGCAGTGGCTCCACCTGTAATCCCAGCACTTTGGGAGGCCGAGGCAGGCAGATCATTTGAGCCCAGGAGTTTGAGACTAGCCTGAGCAACATAATGAGACCCTGTTTCTACAGAAAATACAAAAATTAGCTGAGTGTGGTGACATGTGCCTGTAGTCCCAGCTATTCCCAGGCTAAGGTGGGAGGATCCCTTGAGCCCAGGAGGCAGAGGCTGCAGTGAGCCAAGATCACAACACTGCACTCCGGCCTGGGCAACAGAGCAAGACTCTGCCTCAATAAATAAATAAAAATATTTTTAAAAGATTTTTTTAAAAGGTTTAACTCTCAAGACAGTGTTTCTGTAAACTATACTGTGTCTCCTCATAAAATGAGTAAGGACATCTCTTAATGAGCGAAGTCAGTACTCACTGAACAAATGTGAAGAAAGAAGTAAAATTTATAGAACAGATTGAGAGCAGTAGTTAATTCATTAATTTAGGAGGTTGTTGATAAACTAGCAAAGTCTGTAAATGATGAACTTGTACAGTTGTTGGTGATAAACTAGCAAAGTCTGTAAATGGTAAATGTGAAATTACTGGACAATTATTATATTATTATACCTTTCTGCCCAGGTATAGAAAGAGAGGAGGCTTCCTAGCACCTTTGAGTAACCCATATCTCATTAATTATATATTTGACATATGGCTTGAAACAGAATAAGGTAAATAAGTTGGACATAAACCTCTGAAAAAATTGTTTTAAAGCATCAACAATACACAAATTTAAAAAAAGGAATTTTGCTTCTCATTTGTAATTTATTAAGCATCACTGGTAGGTCTTGTTTTCCAAAGATGGATAAGTCATGGTCAGAAGGGTTTTTATAAATGTTTTTTTTAAAAAAAGATACGCTTATTCAAGCATAGAAATACAATTTCTATTTTAAAGTGAATTCTTCCTTAAAAGTTTCAACGCAGAATTTCTGCCTGAAAGATAAAAGTTTTCTCAAATAGTTTGAGGAGCGTACCTTTCAAATATGGAATCAGTCTTGCATCCCAACAATAAATCACACTTGGGCATGGTATATAATTCTTTTAAAATACTGCTGAATTGTATTTGCTAATATTTTGTTAAAGATATTTGCATCTAAATGCTTGAGGAATATTTATCTTAAACTTTCTTTGTATGGTCCTTGTCAGGTTTTTCTATCAGCATAACACTGACCTCCAAAAGGGGTCTTATACTCTAAGGTCCTGAGGTCCCTAGCTGGTCTACCTTATACTCTCTACCTTTTGGATTCTTCTAATGCTTGTTTTATATATAATGTCCAGAATCTTTAGCTGTACTTCACAGAGAACAGGGAGAAATGAGTCTATTCCATCTTGTCTCAGAAACAGAATATATTAATACTTGTTAATTCAATAAAATATTTGATTTTAAATTATACTGTTTTATTTTCAATTTTGCCACTTCCAGCTGTAATGAAAGCTAACCCAGTTATTTGTCCTTTTCACAATTCTTCCCCAAAATATCTAGCTTCATTTAAAAAAAAAAGTACAAACTTTAATTCAATTTTTTAAAGGTTCTAACTCTGAAACAGCAAACTGACTACAGTTGTTATTTCTGCTAAACAGAACATAATTATTTACTATTTTGTAATAACAGGATTTGTTGCTCTAGCAGCCGGGAACGCTATCACACCTTCAGGGTTTGCATCAGCTGAAGAAAGCCTACCAGTCTAAGGCCATGTCCTTCAGGGGTAGTCCATGTCCACTGACTAGTAGAGGCAGGTGTATAATGGTCTAGACATTTTGATCCAATGTAGGACACTTCTCAAGAGCCATTTCTGCTACAGAGCTCCCAGTGGAATCAACTGAGGCTGATGGGACAACTTTACAAATCCTATTTCCCTCCCTTCCCTTCTACAGGTGTTGATCTCAAAAGAAATCCCTAACAAATATCTGCACAATAAACTCAATCCCGGTATTTACTCCTTGAGAAATTCAACCAGTGACAGTAAGGCAATTCAGTCTTAGGGAAATTATAAGTAAAAACTAAGATGTTGAATATAATGGATGCTAGCACATATCCCAGTGATACATGTGACATTAAATCTCCCAGATACTTTGTCAAACAGGATATTACTATACAATAATTACCTCTGGGGGGATGTAGATAAAAAGGAAAAAGTATACACTATTAACAGGAATGTAAATCAGTATAATCTTTATGGAAAACAGTACATCGATTTCTCAGAACTACCATTTCATCCTGCAATACTACTACTGGGTATCTACCCAAAGGAAAAAAAATCATTATATCAAAAAGATACCTGTACTCATATGTTTATTACAGCACTATTCCCAATAGCAAAGTCATAGAATCAATCTTGCTGTCCATTAACACAGGACTGAATAAAGCAAATGTGGTATGTGTATACACATATGTATATATGTATGTGTGTGCATGTATATACACACACATACATATATGAAATCTTATCTTCTGCAGCAACATGAATGGAATGGGAGATCATTATCCTAAGTGAAAAAACTCAGAAAGCCCAATACCACATGTTCTCATTTACAAGTGGAAGCTAAACCATGAGTACACATGGACATACAGAGTGGAATAATACATTGCAGACTATAAAAGGTGGGAGGGTGGGAAGGGGGTGAGGGTTGAAAAGTTGCCTATTGGGTCCAATGTTCAGTATTTGGGTGACGGGTTCACTAGATGGGTACTTCACCACAATGCAATATACGCATGTAAGTAATCTGCACCTTATCTCCTAAATACATAAAAACAAACAAAAGAATGTTTAATGAAGAAATAGTATTTTAAAATAATGACCTCTGGGAGGTAGAGAAAGGATGGACTTGGGTGGTAAAAGAACGCTTTGGCTTTATCTGTAATATGCTATTATTTGTTTTACAAGGAATATATTTGTGCTTCACTTCTAAGGGTTTTTGTTTGTTTTCTTTTTTTTTTAGTTTAAAAAAAAACTAAAACCAAAAACTTGGCCAAAATGTTATTAATTCTGGGTAACAGAACAAAAGTGATTACTAGTTTCTTCTTTGTGTTTTCAAATTTCTCCAAAGAAATAAATAATGAAGGATTTACTTTCACTGCCACCACATCTGTCATCATGGGAACCCTTTTTGCTTTTCCCTATACGTTTGTTCATCTTTGGGTTGCTACAAGTACTGACAGATAAAGATCTCTAAGGGCGAATTTCCTGTTATTTTCTTACTAATCTTACCAACTTTCAGGGTTATTACTCAGCCTGCTCATCAGTATCACTTTTTATCAGTTAAAATACTGACAGAATTCTACATCAGTTAAGTTCTGCTTCCCTGAAGCCCCAGAATGCCTACCCCATTCAACCCTTCCCCATGATACAGCACAGCAGTGGACCCCCAAGAACTCCACCCCAAATCTATGTGTGACATCAGTTCTGACCAGGCCATACTAGCTGCTGGATATTTTTAACATCACTCCAGCCAATCCTTCCCTTAAATCTACATAAAAATGCAGGCAGTTCTTGCACTACTAAATTTTACTACAACTCCTGTAATATAAAACGAAATACAAAGTGACTGCATAATCAGCATTAAACAAAATTTCCAGAGGGTATGTTCAAAACTCCTGCTGACTTTTGCTTGTAGCAGAATATAGATAAATACAGAATAATATAAACAAGTTATGTCACGTTAGAAATCAGCCACTACGAAATGTCTTTCTATAAAAGAAAGTAGTTTGCAGACGTCCTTTAAATATAGCTGCATAAGCCCCACATTACAAGGGTTTCCATTTAGTATTCCACTAATATTAAATTAGCATATGGATTGTAACCTTTATCACAACTATATCACAATTGTGTTGAATTTGTCTTTTATGCCTTAAAGAATGTCACCATAGACAAAATGTTACCAAGTAATATTTAATGAGCTCTATGTAATTTTATAGTTCCTGAAAAATATTTCTAAAATATTTATATATTCCAATACATAAGACTCTTACCTCAGCTCTTTTCAGCATTTCCCATTTATTCAATATTTTCATGGCAAATACTTTATCTGCATTTTTTAGTTTTACTACGGCAACCTAGAAAAGATAGAGGAAATATAAATTTTAAAAGAATGACAAATAATTTTTTCAGTCATCCATTTTCCTTTTTCCTCTCTGTAAAAAAAAATAAATACCAATTATCAATTATGTCAATGTAGTTCAAATTCTAAGATCCTAAATTAAATAATGTTGTCAGATGAAAAAGTTAGTGAACATGTGCCAAACTAACAACTATATTTGTGAATACTTTATCAGTTGGTATTTGGGAACACTGCATTAGTTGGTAATTATACATTATATCCTCCTTTCCAAGTTTTCTGCTCTGGAATTTAAACTTAATATCTACTATCACTAAGAAACTGAACAAAAGGTTCAACAGGAAAGAACTAGAGCTTATTAAATAATGCATGCAAAATTCCAACACCATGTTACAAGGAAGGGCAGCTGCCAAAACAAATATGTTCTGTGAGGATCAAACAATATGAAATAAACTGAAAACGATCCTATTTTTCTTATCACATACTCTTACATACTATACCATAACCCCCAAACTACATACTATACCATAACCCCCAAACCACATACACACATATACATACGCATAGAGAGCAATTAAAACTGACAATTTTACAAAAACTAAACTTTACACATTCCTTCCAAAAAGAAAAAAAAGGAACATTTGTAGGGAGACCCCCTGAAACTATTGCTATGGAATAAAAGATGAAATACTCCTGATTATTGTAAATACAAAACTGCATGCAAGATTGTGTAAAGACAATACCAGGTTGGACTGCCACAATGAGCCAAGAGCGCATGATGTGCTTCCCCCTGCAGAGAGCCTACGAATGGATGTGCAGTCAGGGAGGTTTCACATCACCAAGATTCCTATCCCAGAAAAGCAGATGCTCATAGCTCTGGGAATAGAATGAGACCTCTGTGGAGAGCCTATAAACGAATGCATGGGGGTGTGCCTGTCCATATGGATAAGACAGGGCTATAAACGCCCTCATCTTGCCACGGCTCTTCTAGGCCTCTTTAGGGTTAAGGCATACTTTCTGAGAATTTCTGGTCTAACAGGTTGTCTAGCTTCATGTCCTGTTTCTATGGATTGTTGGTAACCAGCTTTTGCTACAACTGTTACTACTGATTAATATCTTGCTAATCATAGGTTATGGAAAGACTGTGTTTCTGTTTTAAGGCTCTGTTAGAAATTACTGATGCACACACTATATTGTAAATCCCTATCTCCGTATACTGTACTTCTGCATACAGATGTTATGTTAAAGAATTACTTCATCCTCATGTGACCATCTCACCTCATAATCAAATGACCCTAAATCCCTCACTAACCTACCCCTGCCCTGACTAAACTTAAGAATAAATGCTGGTATATCCAGTGCGTTGGCAGCATCGCGGGACCAGAAGGCAGTGACACCCCTGGACCCAGCTTTCACTATCTTGTGTGTGTCTATTATTTCTCAACCTGCCGATCCGCCTGGGAACAAAGAGAGAGCCCCATTGCATTGTGGGTTGCTGGCCAGATGCCTCAATAAACATTTATTTCTGTATTTTACATTTCAACTGTGAATCAAAAACTATCAAATACAATAAATAAAGTCCCTTTCTCACTCTCAACAAACTGATTACATTTCTATTTCTATCTCTCTGCTTCAGTTTAACCAGATAATCTATAAGGGCACTTCCAGCCCACTGGATTTGCCATAGGCCAGAGGCTAGCCTACAAAAGAAGAAAATAAAGGTTAAACGAGGATGCTTCCAGTTACTGGGGGTAGGTGGGGAGGAAGAGAAATGCTACCCTAATATGCAGAAAGGGAGGTCAAACTATATACAGCAGATCTTCAAACTGCTGTTCAATGGGATATTTCCAAAAATAGAGTATAGGTTTAAACTCAAGAGCAAAAAAAAAAAAAAAAAGCAAATATGCATATCAAGGTTATTTAATAAATTTATATTTGGATCAGACTGCAATAAAAATAACATGACCATATAATTACAGTAAGTGTATGAATACTAAGTATGTCTTGGTAATTGTTATAAGTGGTTATAATGACTGATTATAGTTTTTCATCAATTAAAATGGTGAGAAAGAAAAGGAAGTATCTCAGTTTCAAACACAATCACTTTAGTCTTCAGTCATATCTGGAGAAATGATGGGTCAATTAAATTGTTCTCAAAATGGAATCAAACTTAAAAAGGTCTGTAATAAAGAATAAGGAAAAACTTGAAACATTGTTTCACTAAGATCTCTGAAAGGGTGAACACACCACTTGAGCTACTGCTTAGACTCAAAAATCAAACCCTGCACAATTGGGAGTGCACATGGACAGACAGACAGGAGCACTAAGCTATACAAGATTAAATTTAGGGCGGGGAAAACACACAGAACGCTAACACTTACACCCTCTTATTCTGATTGAGGGAAGAATAGCTGAAAGACTCCAAAATTTAGGTATCTTCCCCTCCTAAGGTCACAATGCGAGAAAAGTACTAGCAGTACTCTACAATTCACCAGTTTTCTATAAGTATGTACCTGATGATAACCACTAACAAAAGTAGTGGTAGTAGTAATACCCACCCAATACTACTAGTATAAATCTAGCAGAAGGAGGAGTGTGTTCTAAATGCCAGGCACTATGGTAAGAGTTTTACACAGGTCCATAATCCCTTATCTGCAATTCTAAAAGACAAAAGGTTTTCATAACTCATTTGGCAGCATGTAGTGACATCAGGCTATTAATATTCTTGCTTTTTAATCTCACTTAGTATAAAAACAAACATGCTTCATTGAAGAAATGTCAATGTATCTGTTTATGAAGTGCTGCTCCAAACGCCAATGGGAATGTTACATAAAATAGAGTGTACTAACTAAATTATCTTTCTAAAATCCAAAAATATTGGAACCAAAACAACCTCTGGAATATACAACTGTGCAGTAGGAATGATGATGATGCCTAATATTTATTGAACACTCAAACACTTAGCTAGCATTTATTGTGGCTGTTTTGGGGTGTGGTCACGGCATGGATTCTGAAGCCAGACTACTTGGGTTTGAATCCTAGTTTTGTCATTAGCTGTACAACTCTCGGCAAAAAACTTAACTTTTCAATACTTCAGTGTCCTTGTCATGATAACAGGGTTAATAACAATACTTATATCATTGTGGTAAAGATTTTAAAAATTAATACAAGTATAATCCTTGTACTTGGGATTATTGACCACTAATTATTGAGGTATTGTGGTATAACTGATCAGGGCCAAAATGAGACCCATTCTACACACCTGTGCAGTCATCAGTGCTGCCATGCTGCTGCACAGTGAAAAATATTTTCAAGTTTTTCAAGGGTCTGGCGCTTAGTAAGCATTCAATAAGTATTAGCTATGATTATGTGCTAGGCATTACACTAAGCATGTTATAGCTCAATCTCTTCACTGCCAACTCTACCTCTAATACGTGGCAAAGAATACAACTCTCAATTTCTTCAGTTTCCTTAACTACCAAAATAAAAACCCTTTCATCTCTTTAATTTCTAACTTTCTATAATTTTAGACTTATGAAAAATATATTTACATAGAAATATGGATAGAAATACCCTCAACTGAATATATCTACATACAAATAAAAACTAAGCCAAAATATTCACCAGTGTGGTTTTCAATAGTAAAATATTGAAATGAACTTAAATATTCTAAATGATCAATTTGACTAAATGTGATATCTCACAGTATGACAGAAAATTACTCATACACTTTAAAAAATTACTGAGGAATGTTAATAGGGAAAAGTTCACAGTATAAACAAATAAGTTTATTAAAGTGTGTACACTGTGACTTTTTTCTCTCTCTATATATATATATACACACACACACATAAAACATGTACCATAAACGCTTTATGTATATTAACAGAAGAATCAAAAAATCAGGTATTTCTAGGTGATGCAATTTCTACTTGCTTTTCTACATTTTCTAGATAAAACACATAAAATCTGAAGCATGGAATGAAGTAGTATGGGATACTACATCACATCCTGGTCATGAAATGACTGCTAATTGTCGAGGTATTGTGGTGTAACTGATCAGGGCTAAAATGAAGCTACATTTTAGCTTGCGTGTGGTTATCAGGAATGCCATGCTGCTGCAGGGTGGAAAACATTTTCAAAGCTATCTTACAACAGTTTCATGAGCTACCTAAAATATTTTCTGGAATAAGGTGAGTGTGGTGAAATAAATGTCAGTTCAGGAAATATTCTTGAACTATCAAATTGGTAAATGATGAGAAAAGAATATGAAGCTTACAAAGTAATAAAATAAAATCAAACTGATCTTGCTTTTCTCCTTTAACACTGCAAGTCATATTCATATTCATTTCAGTAGCTAAAAATCAAGAAGAGGAGGATTTTCTTAGAACTCTAACCTCAGGTCCTGTATTTTCAAGAACCATAGCTAACATATAAGAGTGTAGTACGTTAAAATGTCCTTTCTTGTTTAGCTTGATCAAAATTAAAAGTACATTTAGTATGAACTGCAAGACTATAGTTTAACACAGAACAGACATATTTTTTAAAACATTAGCAATGTCTTGAAAGACTTCACAGTAAAAACATGTTAGAAAACCTGTACTAATAATAATTCAAGAATTATCTCTGTAAACACTACAGAAACTAGTGTTTTTTAGTCATTTGAAGCTACAAACTAGTTACAAATTGCAATTACAGAATTTTATGTTCATTCTTAAGTTACAGGTTGTAGAAAACAGAAACAGTTGCCATGGACTTCTATAAATCTAGTCTTCCTGCATATAGCAAGAATTCATTCACCATACCTCCTCTGTTCCAACCCATTCCAAGCTACCATTATATCTTGCCTGAGGCCAGGCACCATGGCTAATGTCTATAATCCCAGCACTATAGGAGGCCAAGGTGGGTGGATCACCTGAGGTCAGGAGTTTGAGACCAGTCTGGCCAGCACAGTGAAACCCCATCTCTACTAAAAATACAAAAATTGGCCAGGTGTGGTGGTGGGCGTCTGCAGTCCCAGCTACTAGGGAAGCTGAGGCAGGAGAACTGCTCGAACCCAGGACACGGAGGTTGCGGTGAGCTGAGATCATGCCACTGCACTTCTGCCCAGGCTGAAGTGAGTGAGACTGTCTCAAAAAACAAACAAACAAAAGAAAATCTTGCCTGGATTGTCCTACCTGACCTGTCTACTTCTGTCCTCTCATCCCACTATCTATCCTCAACACTGAAGCTACAGTAGATCCTCTTGAAATGTAGCTCAGATCATGACACTCCTCTGCTCCACAGCTTCCAATGGTTTCCCATCTCTCTCCAAGTAAAAGTCAAAATCCTTCTATGCCTTATGGGGCCAACATGTTCTGGCCCTTCACCTTCCCTGACTTCATGCTACTCTCCCCCTGGTTCACTCTGCTCCAGCTATAATGATCATCTTGCTCAATCTCAACCAGCCTTTGTACTTGTTCATCCCTAGCCCTGGAATATTCTAGCCCCACAAAGCCACACAGTTTTCTCTTTCACTCCTTCAATGAAATGTCCCTTTACCCCTTGACACTTTCTTACCCATTTCTTTGCTTCCCTTTCCCATTAGTTGTTATCATTATGAACTATGTATTCTATTTATGTATTTTGTTCATTGTTTGCTTCATTCACTACAACATAAGCTAAAGAGGGCAGGGATTTTTTTTCCTATTTGTTCACTAGTACACACCTAGTAATTGGGAATCTGTAGGTACTCAATAAACATTAGCTGAATTAATGATGAATGACTGGGAATCTGTGGGTGTATATACATGCAAAGTTTACAGCATCAATATTCTCAGCTGCAAGTATACAACTACACTGACACTAAAACTCAAAAATAAGGTATTATGACAAAAGAGATACAATTGTGTATTTTGTGATTTATTAAACATCTATCAGCTTATTCCAGCTCATTGTGTTCTCTTAACAGGCATCGAAGTCCTGACTTCACAACTTGGCCTTTATTATCTTTTGTCTGTTGCTGCTCACTACTGACTGTCTTTTTCACCTTTTAATTTCCCCCACATATCATCTACTATAATTTATGATTAATAATAATAAAATAACAAAAAATAACTCTTATTTATGGAAAGCTTATTCTGTGCCTAGCATTGGGCTAAGCATATTACATACATTACCCCCCATTTAATCCTTATACCAATCTAAAGCGGATTCTATAATCCCCACTTAAATTAGTAAACTAATGTTTGGAGAAGTTAATTAACTCACTCATAGCGACAAAATTAGTAAGTAATAGAACCAGAATATGTACCTGGCTATCTGATAAGAGAGCTAATATACTTTACTACTCTTAAGTACTGAATAGTTCTATAGGTACTGAGGAGTTCTTCCCATTCATCATACCTGTAATTTTGATACCTATTGACACGTTAATGGTCATCATTACAAAATGTGTAGAAATCGCTGTATTTGCATTTTTCAAAACTGTTCTGAGTGACCAATTTGTGTTCAAAATATTTATTAAAAATGGGGGAGAAAATAAATATTATCTTTAATAAGCAAACTAAAAACACTACAAAGAGTTTATTAAACCAACTAGAGATATCCTTTCTATAGAGACACAATTTATATATTCAGTAGCAATAGTCAAAATTCTTTAAAATTGGGACAGCATGGGCATCAACCAATCAGAACAAACACTGGCTATAAAATACAGTATGCCCACACCAGTTTGCCCCTACAGACTGAAGACTAGCACCATCAAAGGTGAATCATGCAATGTAACTTCTTACTCCCCCATGAATGCCAGGAGAGCCAGAGTAAAAGATTTTTTAAAGAAGAATGAATGGCTAAAGGTAATTCTCCCTTCAGACCCTAGAACTGGACTATGCAGACACGTAAGGGCCTAGTTATAGTAATTAGAGGAAGCAAGCTAATTAAAAGCTTTTGACACCTGAAGCAGGGGTAGCAGGCCAAAGCAGCAAGCTTTCACAACAAGCTCTGAAGCCCAGAAGCCTTGAAGCTGCCGGAGCAAGGCTGGAGCAGGCAGAAGCGGTGAGCCACCAGGAAACTGTTGACAGGCAACACCCAGGGCGTAAGTTAAAGGTTTTCCTGAAAGCAAAAAGGAAAACCCAGCGTTAAGTTAAGCAGTAACTAACACAATTGAGTTGTAGAGAGAAGGTTCATAACTCACTGAGCTGCTGAATTTCAATTGTATCTTACTGTTTCCCACGATTTATGCATTTATTATAAGAGTTACATAAATGATGCATTTATTTTCATGGTTTTTTTTTTTTTTTTAAAGAAAGAGCATAACTGACAGAAACGCTCCTATCAAATATTCATGCAGAAGTTAGCCTATCCACTGGGCCTATATATCTATTGAAAAATTCCTGGTAGAAGACAAAACATCTTGGAGGAAATGATTATCCCTCTAGGGTCTCTTCATTCCTAAACCTACTAGTTCATAAACACTACAGGGTATGTAAGCCCAGCAGACATATTTTCATCAGGAATGAATAAGCAGTAAAGCTCATAATCCGGCCAATACTACCTTTCTATACAAAATTAATTGTTTTGAAATAACAGTTAATTATCAGCAAACTGTTGCTTTTATTTCACATATTTTAATCAATACACACATAGAGCAAGAACATAACAAAAAAAAAATTTAAAAAGACACCTCACACTAAATCCCCAATATTATCAGTCATGCGTCAAGTGCTCTGACTTGATCCTGGAGGTTTAAATGGCACAGACCTATGACCAGGCAGGACTTGACTGACTGCTGGACTGCTATCTGCTGCCACCAACTCCCGAGCCCTGTACCCCCCATTCTTTAATTCTTCCAAGCATCAGGACAGTAGAGCAAATTTGGCTGTCCTTAACTAACTGCCTTACATATCCTAATGAGCAACTACAAGTAATTTTTCAATTCCCTGTCTTTTTTTTTCAGTCTCTTTAATGAAAAAAAAGTCATGTTTTATATTTATATATATATATGTATATAAACATATATGGATATATATAAAATAAGGATATATATAAAGATATATATGTAAGGAATATATACATTACATATATATGAATATATATATTCTTTAAGTCTTTTTTATTGTTGTTTTTTATTTCCATAGCTCAATCTCAGCTGAGCCCTCAAATCTACCTGCAGTCCTGACATTAATTCTGTCACTCTCAACAGAACTTTACCAGTCTTTCAAAATGTCCTGTACCACCCTGCCACTACAAACTATCCCATCCTGTCCTATCTACTCTTCAACAGCAATTAATGACCTGGTTGCCTACTTTATAGATAACAGATCTTTTACATTCCCTCATGCCAACTCTAAATGTTTTTGTGCTTCCATACCTCTTTTCCTTTTGAACCCTACTACTTTTCACGTCTAACAGTATCATTTGAGATCCTTGATCCCAGACCCTCTCCTTCCTTCCTTCCTTCCTTCCTTCCCTTCCTGTCCTTATTCCATTAAAAATTTCTCTCCTGCTTTCAATCCCCCTTTCTCCTGTATGTCAATTGAAAAACTTTTCCAAGACCATTCCCCATCCAAGAACAAAAATACAAACAAAAATATCACTCTCATTTTACCTTTTCCTCAAGGAACTGATACCACATCCCTTTCTACAACACATTTCTCCAAAAAGCACATTTTGAAAGAGTAGTACATGCTTGCTTTTTCCACTTGCTCATCATCTGTTTGCTTCTCAACCTCTTTCAAAGTAATTTCAATTTAACTCTACTAGACAGAAATTATTCTTTCAAAGTTCAATAACAACTTTCTAATTTCCAAATAAATTGTTCTCAATTCTCACCTGCTTTTCCCTTTCTTCATTACTGGACACTGCTGACAATTAATACACTTCTCCAATTTTTCTTTTGCTGTAACGTGTTAAATATTTTTCCCCAAGGATCTCTACTACACCTTTTTTACATCTCCTCTCCTTCCTGACCTATATTATCTATTCCAAAGCCTCAGTTAATACCAATATGCTGGCAACTCCTAAATCCCCATCTCTTACTATCTATGCCCTTATTTCTAGTTGCCTACTGGTCATCTCTCTAGCATGTTCAGCAAATGTTAAATTTAAGAAGTCAAAAATCTGTATACCAAACTCACTCAAGTGCAAATCTCATTATCTATAAATTACATACCTTTAACTTATCATTAACATTCAAAGTTGACTTTTTTGAATCTGTTTCTCCCACCTACCCTCCTTTCCCACTACCACCGACCTAATTCAAGGACTCATTATTTCAACTGAAAAATGATAATAGGCTCTTTTTTTAAAAACACATTACTATATGCTATACATTATGCTAACTGCTGAGAACACAAAGCTGAATAAAAAGTTTGCTGGGCTCAGAAAACAATACTCCAAAATGAAGGACTCAGCAGCATTAGACACGGAAGTTTTTCTTTGACCTTCTCCTGCTCTGTCTCTCAGTCCCATTCTCCCCCAAGGTAAGCCAAAGAAACTAGAATCCCTCTTCTCTAGGTCTTAGAAACTAGAACTTCCCTTTCCTCAAAGCCAGCCATAAAACCTAAAAATATTACTCTAGTTTTCCCTCAGCCTTTCGGTATAAAAACTGGTTACAAAGAAATCATTGCCAGGCAATGTGGCTCATGCTTATAATCTCAGCACTTTGGGAGGCTGAAGAGGGAAGATTACTTGAGCCCAGGAGTTCAAGACCAGCCAAGGCAACACAGGAAGACCCTATCTCTACAAAAAAAAAAGAAAAATTAATTAGCCAGGGATAGTGGTGCATGCCTGTGATCCCAGCTACTTGGTAGGCTGAGATGGGAGCTTGGTCAAGACTGCAGTGAGCTGTGATGGCACCACTGCACTCCAGCCTGGGTGACAGAATGAGACCCTGTCCTAAGAAAAATGGCTGGGCACGGTGGCTCATGCCTGTAATCCCGGCACTTTGGGAGGCTGAGGAGGGCAGATCACTTAAAGTTAAGAGTTCAAGATCAGCCTGGCCAACCTGATGAAACCCCGTCTCTACTAAAACTACAAAAGAATTAGGCAGGCACCTGTAGTCCCAGCTACTCGGGAGGCTGAGGCATGAGAATGGCTTGAACCCAGGAGGCTGAGGTTGCAGTGAGCCAAGATCACACCACTGCACTCCAGCCTGGGGGACACAGCAAGACTGTCTGAAACAAAGAAACAACAACAAAAAAAACTATCAGATTTTACCTGTTTCATTGTAGGTCATCAGACCCCCATTCCAGAGAGGATCCTGCCCCATACCTGGAAGGAAGGAATGCTGCACAGAGAGTCCAAGAAGACTTTAGATAGACAGGCCTTGCTGGGTTTCCCCACTCAGTCTGTTAGTATTAGATCATACCCTTTTTCTTCTCCAATCACATTTCTACACAGCTGTCTATACTTTATTGAACCTAAGCATAAAAATGAGCAATTTCCCCTGTATTTTGGGGTCTTCCTCATACAGGTGCCCATGGATACATGTTAAATGAATTTGTATGCCTTTTCTCCTATTAATCTGCCTTTTGTAAGTTAATTTTTCAGCAAACTTTCAGAGAGCCAAAGGTTGGATCAATAACAAGGGTTGGACTCTTGGCCCCCACAAGTTCTTGCCTCCAAAATTCTCACAGTCCAGTGTGGGAAAACACACCTAAACAGTAGTACACAGACAGTACCATAACAGTTCTACAGGGAAAGGAGGGGTAAAAATCAGTGTCCTATAAATAGTAAAGAAGACACATCCTTGACCCCAAAGTGAGAGTAGAGGAGGAAAGTGTATAGTATGTGAATATGTATGTTAAAAGTTTTTTAAATGAAGTGGCTGACACCTGAGTCTTACATAGCGAATTCCAGAAAAGGGGGACTGAAATGGATGTGACTGAGGACAGGGGATAGTTTGGGAAGTAGGGACAGCATAAGCAAGGCACAGAGGCAGGAAATATGTGTGGGGGAGAAGATACGCAGGAAATTAAGCAGTTTTCTTTCCTAGGAACATAAAGAACACAATAGGGAGTAGCAAGAAATGGTGCTGAAGGGTCCAAAGAGGAGAGAAGCTTGTATGTCATGTTAACAAACTAGAACCTTAAAAATACAGATAACAAGGGAACCACTCTGTGTAGACAGTTTTAGCTAGATCACTATAGCAGCTCTGTGGAGAATGGTTTTAAGGCAGGGAAAGACATTGAAAAGTTATAGCAGTAATTGAGGTGAGAGGATCTAACTAAGAAAAAGAAGAAGAAACTGAAGAAATACTGAGGATATAAAAGTTGGTGACTGGTGAGATGTGGAGACTACAGAGTGAGAAATCCAGCACCTCCCCTTGTCCCCTTCTCTATCCAATCCTTCCTCAGCACTATCACTATTACCTTTCTAGAAGAGTTCTAACTATACCACTACAGAGGGTCTCCAACTTACAATGGTTCAACTTAAGATTTTTCAATGTTTCGACTTTACAGATGGTGCAAAAACAACATATATTCAAAAGAAAGCCATATGAGACTCTTTCAGGATGCTGGTCAGTTGCAGCGAGCCACAGCTCTCACGCACTCATGAGAGCAAACAACTGATACTCTACACTGTACAAATGTTCTGAGCAAATTTAAGATAGGATAGGCTATGGTAGGTAGGCTATGATGGTTAGGTATATCAAATGCATCTTCAAGACTTATTTTTAACTTACAGTGGGTTCACTGGGACATAACCCTTTCAAAAGACAGGTGGCATCTATACTCTGCTTTTTTGTATTTTTGTTTTTATTTACTTTATGAAGTTTTTGTATTCGGCTTATTAGTAGTGTACAGGACTCCGATTCCTGCAGAATAAAGGTCCTTAGCATAGCATACCAAGCCATTCACTGCTTTGCCCAAATGATGTTTCTTTTTTTTTTTTTTTTTTCTGAGAAGAATTTTTGCTCTTGTTGCCCAGACTGGAGTGCAATGGTGCAGTCTCAGCTCACTGCAACCTCTGCCTCTCAGGTTCAAGCAATTCTCCTGCCTCAGCCTCCCAAGTAGCTGGGATTACAGGTGCGTGCCACCACGCCTGGCTAATTTTGTATTTTTAGTAGAGATGGGATTTCATCATGTTGGCTAGGCTGGTCTCAAACTCCTGACTTCAGGTGATCCACCCACTTCGGCCTCCCAAAGTCCTGGGATTTGAGATGTGAGCCACTGCACCCAGCTGTGACCTTTCAAGCCTCATCTTTCACCACCAACAAAAACCTTATATTCCAGTTAGAAGACTGCTCACTGCTCTCTGAATAAATAGAAATGCACTTAAAAGAAAAAAAATAACTATTTTGATCCTAATGTTATAGAAAATTTATAAAATTAAAGTGTAAAGAAAAACAGCCACAGATAACATTATTTTGGATTAGAAAACTAATCTGAAATCATACAACCTTTTCTATGTCTTTTCAACTGGCAAGTCCTCGTCCAGAAATTTATTCTTAGAAAATCATTTGAAGTGCAGTGAAAGCATTAGGTACAAAAACGTTTTATAAGGCATTTATAATGTGGCAAAAAATAGAGCACATTCTTTCACTCATGCTGCAAATACATATTGAGTACCTACTATGCACTAGACACTGTTGTAGGTACTGGGAAACTGCAATGAGCTAACAGAGGGAAAAAAATCTTTATATTCATGGAGCTCACATTCTAGCTTAACAATAAGGAAATGGTTAAGTAAATTATCAAATATCCACATAATGGACTTTTATGGAGCCATAAGAAATCAGACTTACAAAGAAATATTTCAATACATGGGAAAAAGACAAAATATTTGGTAAGAAAAGTTCATTATATTAATGTTTATAAAACTACATCAATTTTGTTACCTGTGAATAGAAATAAAATTGGAAAAATATCCCTCAATTTACAGAAGTAGGTATCAACCCTGTGTACCTCTCTCCCTCTTGCTGATTAAACTGTGACCCTACTCAAGGGCATGTAAATTACTGGATTATAGTAGATTATTAGTAAGTATTATTTTCATTAGTCAAAAGAGGGAAGCATGAAAGAAAAAAAGAACTCCATTTTCCTATGTTTTTAGCCCTTGATAAAAAAAAAAAAAAAAATTACATTTAAAAGCACTGTTCTAAGTAGGGAATAAAACAAGTAAGAGAAATTCACTCCCTGACCTCACAGAGATTACACTTTATTGGTGAATACAAACATTAAACACATAAATAAGGAATTTAATAGTTTTAAGTATAAATACTAGGAAGAAGTTATATAGGTGTTCTCATCTCCCCATTAGAAAAATAAAAGTATTTTATATCTTTATTCCCATTTTCATAAACTCATTCATCTCCTGACTTTACTCTTGTATTCAGTTCCTTCAGTGACTTCTTTCTGCCACAATTCTTTCACTGATTTCCAAATATGGGATAATTTTAAAGAAGCAATAGGTAATGACAAATACATTTAGTGAAGCAGGGAATACCTCTGATTTCCTTGAAAACACAATGACTAGTAATATTGGCCTTAAATATAATGCATTAGTTATTTCAAAGTATCTGAAGGAACTGTATCAAAGGAGACGAGTGCTTGGGCAAAGCACTCTGCTCTACTTCCCTTTTCTGTAAAATGTATCCTGCTATCTTTTTCTTCCTAGAGTTCAAGTTATGAGTATGTGGAAATACCCTGCCTCACAAGCAAGAGAGGCTCCACCCTCTCTCTTGATTCAAGAGGCAAATGTTGAAAAACAAAAATGAGTAATTCCCTTTCACTTCACTTCTGTTCTTGTAATAAACTCAAATGGATTAGGACTCAAGATTTGCCCTCTAGCATTTGGCCTGGATGCCCATATTTCAGTATTGTTCTCTGTTCAACTACCCAATTGGTTTGTAAGGCTGGCTGGAAACCTCAAGTCAGCTAGCTGGATACATATACTTGGAGTCTACTCTGAGATTCCAAGTCAGAACTCAACTTTGCATTTAGGAGAAAATAACTGGAAATCTCCAGTTTGGCTCCAGGTTTAAGTCTTGATCCCTTTTAACAGAAAATCTGATAATTCTGAACCTGATCTAGCTCTAGTATACTAGTTAAAACGCAGAAGCAAAGAGAAGAGGTTTGAACCTCACCTCCTTGCACAGCTCAGACAGCATTACATCACAGCCCATAGATGGAAAGTATCAAAACTTCCAGGATCTATGGTACAAGGAATGAAGACTTTTCATCAATGACATGTAGAGGTATAAACAGGGAGGATATGGAGTTCTCAAAGGATGGAAACACTGAAGTAGTATAAAGAACCTCAGCTACGAAGACCAGCCAAGAAATATTCAATTACTGAAGAATAACAGCCAGAATAATTGACTTTTGTTGATGTTTTCTTTTTAAGTTAGTATTTAAATAGTCTAAATAGAGTCTGTTTTGAGATGGCAAACTAGGGACCCTCATTTACTTCCCTCCCACCTTCAAGCTCATGAGATGACAGACAATACAACCTGTCGAAAATAAACCATAATAACACTGGAAAGTAATAAGAGTAACATCAGCTGATTAGATATTTTAAAGAATTCCTGAAATCTAAGGATGAACAGAATAGGGTTACACGGAGAGAAAAGAAAATGGAGAAACTACACTGCAGAACAAAATTAATGCACAGGTAAGAGCAATTACATAGAGAGTTAAAGCTGAAAATCAAAACTCAAGGAGTTAAGAAAGCTAATAGGGAAACTGTCAATGTACAGACTCCAAATTTTATTATTTTTGGTAGAAGATACAATTGTATAACTAAAAAAGTATAAAACAAACAGGAAACTACTAGCAACAAGGTAATTTGTTAAGGCAGCTGGTAACAAAAGGTAATTAATATTAATAAAGTAGGATATATATAAATAAATACCTTTCATATTTTTCAAGAAAAAGAAAAAAACATAGTAGAAAATATCTCATCAACAGCTACCAAAAAAATCTAGTAAGGAATGTAAGAAATAAGTAAAAAGTTTATAAAACTGGCCATCTCTCTTCTCTGAACTTATAAATCCTATTGTAATCTAAAGACAACTGGACTTCAATTCTCGTTTAATCTGTAAATTTCAAATTATCCCAAAGAAAATAACACTTTTTTAAGTAGACAAGTTGAGAATAATATTCATATGAAAAAACAAAACTTTCAATTTCTGGCAGTATGGAAGATCAGATACATTGAATTACCTTCCTATATATCATAAATGTGAGAAACTGTTAACCATTTAAACACATTTCTGAGTGAGATGAAAGAAACTGGCATAGCATCAAAATTAAGTGCATCTAAGAATACTAACAGATAAGCAGGCATCATAGCTGGTTTTCACTCTGATGGTTTCTGCCAAACTTTGGAGACTTTTTTTTACTTTAAGTTCTAGGGTACATGTGCACAAGGTAATTTTCCCTTTGGTGACCATAAAACTGGTAAAGACAGGAAATAAAAGTTAGATAACATAGAAGGTGGAAATCTAACAGGGAACCATACACAAAAGCTGTGTCCTAAAACTAAGTGGATTTATAACAGTTACAGGATACAAGGTCCATATTAAAAAAAAAAAAAAATCAACTGCATGTCTATACACTAGTAAATGATAAATGTTCCATGTGTACTAAACAGGATACAAGTAGTCATCAGTGATTCGTCAATTATGTTGAGGTTGTTCATATCCTTTATCCCTTACTCATTCTTGTCTATTGGCTAATAGGAACAGAAAACCAAATACCACATGTTGTCACTTATAAGTGGGAGCTGAACAATGAGAACACATGGACGCAGGGAGGGGAACACCACACACACTGAGGCACACAGGGTGGGGAGGTGAGGGCAGGCCAGGGGAGGAGAGCATCAGGATAAACAGCTAATGCATGTGGAGCTTAATCGCCGAGGTGATAGGTTGACAGGTGCGGCAAACTGTCATAGCACGTTTACCTATGTAACAAACCTGCAGATATTTCATATAAATGGAATCATACAATATGTAGCTTTTTGTTTGGACTTCTTTCACTCAACATGTTTTCAAGGCTCATTCATATTGTAGCATATATCAGTACTTCTTCATTCCTGTGTGGCTAGATAATATTCCATCATACGGATATACCACATTTTGTTTATGCATTCATCAGTTGACGGACATTTGAATTGTTTCCACTTTCTAGCTATTATGATTAAGGGTGCTATGAAGATTCATATACAAGTTTTTGTGTGTACCTACATTTTCAATTCTCTTGCATTTGTACACATCTAGGAGTAGAATTGCTGGATCATATGGTAATTCTATGTTTAACATTTTGAAGAATGCTACTTTACATTCTACCAGCAATGCCTAAGCTTTCCAATTTCCCTACATCTTCATCAATACTTGTTACTGTCTTGCCTATTACAGCCATCTCAGTGGGTGAGAAGGAGTATCTCATTGTAGTTTTGACTTCCATTTCTCTAATGATCAGTGATGTTGAGCATCTTTTCATGTACATATTGCCCATATGTATAACTTCTTTGGAGAAACAGCTATCCAAATCACTCATCAATTTTTAAATTAGGTTGTGCTTTTATTGCTGAGTTGTAAAGAGTTATTTTAATATAGACACTGGACTCTCATCAGATACATGATTCGCAAATATTTTCTCCCTCCCTGTGAGCTGTCTTTTTACTTCCCTGATGGTGTTTTTTGGAGGCACTAAAGTTTTAAATTCTGATGAAATCTTATTTTTTGTTTTTTCCTTTGGTGCCTGAGATTTCGTGTCATATTTAAGAACCATTGCCTAAGCCAAGGTCACAAAAATTTACACCTATGTTTCCTTCTAAGAGTTTCATAGTTTTATCTGTTACATTTATGTCTATGATCTGTATTGAGTTAATTTTTGTATATGGTATGAAGTAGAGTCCAACTTCATTCTTTCACATGTGGATATCCAGTCGTCCTGAACTGTTGGAAAAAAAACTGTTTTACCTCCTTGGTTTCAGCACCCTTGACAAAAACCAACAGTCAATAAATGTAAAAATTTATTTATGGACTTTCAATTGTTTTCTCTTGATTTATATATGAGCCTTACACCAGTACCACTCAACCTTGATCACCACTGCTTTGTAGTAAGTTTTGAAATCAGGAAGTGTGAGTCCTCCAACTTTGCTCTTTTTCAAAATTGTTTTGGCTATTCTGGATCTCTCAACTTTCCACATAAATTTTAAGATCACCTTGTCCACTTCTACCAGAAAAATACCTTGAATTTTTATAGGGATTGCACTGAATCTGTAGATCAATTTGGGTAACACTGCCATCTTAAAAATATTAAGTATTCCAATCCATGAATATGCAATGTCGTTTTGCTTGCCTAGGTCTTCTTTACTCTCTTTCAGCAATATCTCATGGTTTTTGCCTTCATTTAAAGATACTGCTGCTGGGCATAAAATCTTGGATTGATGGCTTTTCTTCTTTCAGTAGTTTTAAAATGCCATTTTTCCTTTATCTTCAACTTCCATCATTTCTGTTGAGAAGTGAACTGTCTTACGGCTTTCTGGAAGTTACATGTCCTTTTTCCACTAGGTATTATTAAAATTTTCTATCTTTGGTTTTCAGAAGTTTTACTGATATGTGCCTGGGTGTAATTTTCATATTTATCCTGTCATGGAGTCTTAAGAATTGATTTGATTACAACTGAGTTTCTGTCTTATAATGGCAGACTTGTTTCCATTTGTCTTTACACCTAAAGGTGATAGACTTTCAAGGATCGAAACTGAATACCTAGGATACTTAACAGAGCCCTATTCTTTACTGAAACCGGAACTCCAAGTTATGTTTTTCCTGCCTATGAGATTTCTAGCTGTTCTGCTATGACCTAGGTAATGGCAACTGCCTAAAAGAGAAAGGTAGGGCTGAATGTTGGGAGTTTACCTCTCAACAGCTTATATCTGCAACTCTTTGCCCCTTGTGTCTTACTGATTTCATAGCTCTTATACCTTCAAACAGATAAATTTATACTTTAGTCAAGCTTTTCTAGTTGTTTTCAGCAGAAGAGCTGGTGTAATATAAGCAAAAGTGTCATAATCAGAATCAGAAGCTCCATGTAAATTATTTGGTGGTTCAAATTTCTCAAAATATTCCACTGGATTTTGATTGACATTTCATAGAATCTATAGATTAGGGAGAACTCACATTGTTACAAATATGTTGTACCATCTTTGAATATGGTGTATCTGGTTTTCAAGTCTTTTGAATAATACTGTAACAGAGTTTAAAATTTACTCCATGTAGATCTTATGCATTGCTAGGTTAATTCCTAGATCCTAGAGACATGATTGATTTTGTTATTGTGAATGACATCTTGTATCATCATCTCTTCTAGTTAATTATTTTGAATACAGAGGAATTCTACTGATTTTTGTAAAATGATCCTTTAATTGGAAATACTCAATTATCTTATTAATAGATATTTTTATCTATTGCTTCTATGTATTTTTATGTGTAGGTGGTCTATTAATACTTAAAGATTTATCTCTTCCTGTCCAATCCTGCTAACTGATTTCTATTTCTAGGTTTTTTTTTTTTTTTTTTTTTTTTTGAGATGGAGTCTTGCTCTGTCACCAGGCGGGAGCGTAGTGGCACGGTCTCAGCTCACGGCAATCTCCAACACCCGAGTTTAAGCAATTCCCCTGCCTCAGCCTCCAGAGTAGCTGAAACTACAGGCACGCACCACCAAGCCCAGCTAATAATTTTTTTTTGTTATACTTTAAGTTCTAGGGTACATGTGCACAACGTGCAGGTTTGTTATGTATGTATACATGTGCCATGTTGGTGTGCTGTACCCATTAACTCGTCATTTACATTAGGCATATCTCCTAATGCTATCCCTCCTCCCTCCCCCCACTCCACAACAGGCCCTGGTGTGTGATGTTCCCCACCCTGTTTCCAAGTGTTCTCGTTGTTCAATTCCCACCTATGAGTGAGAACATGCGGTGTTTGGTTTTCTGTCCTGGGATAGTTTGCTCAGAATGATGGTTTACAGCTTCATCCATGTCCCTACAAAGGACACGAACTCATCCTTTTTTATGGCTGCATAGTATTCCATGGTGTATATGTGCCACATTTTCTTAAACCAGTCTATCATTGATGGTCATTTGGGCTGGTTCCAAGTCTTTGCTATTATGAATAGTGCCACAATAAACATAAGTGTGCATGTGTCTTTATAGCAGCATGATTTATAATCCTTTGGGTATATCCCCAGTAATGGGATGGCTGGGTCAAAGGGTATTTCTAGTTCTAGATCCTTGAGGAATCGCCACACTGTCTTCCACAATGGTTGAACTAGTTTACAGTCCCACCCACAGTGTAAAAGTGTTCCTATTTCTCCACATCCTCTCCAGCACCTGTTGTTTCCTGACTTTTTAATGATCACCATTCTAACTGGTGTGAGATGGTACCTCATTGTGGTTTTGATTTGCATTTCTCTGATGGCCAGTGATAAGCATTTTTTCATGTGTCTGTTGGCTGTATGAATGTCTTATTTTGAGAAGTGTCTGTTCATATCTTTTGCCCACTTTTTGATGGGGTTGTTTTTTTCTTGTAAATTTAAGTTCTTTGTAGATTCTGGATACTAGCCCTTTGTCAGATGGGTAGATTGCAAAAATTTTCTCCCATTCTGTAGGTTGCCTGTTCACTCTGATGGTAGTTTCTTTTGCTGTGCAGAAGCTCTTTTAGTTTAATTAGATCCCATTTGTCAATTTTGGCTTTTGTTACCATTGCTTTTGGTGTTTTAGTCATAAAGTCTTTGCCCATGCCTATGGCCTGAATGGTATTGCCTAGGTTTTCTTCTAGGGTTTTTATGGTTTTAGGTCTAACATTTAAGTCTTTAATCCATCTTGAATTAATTTTTGTATAAGATGTAAGGTAGGGACCCAGTTTCAGCTTTCTACATATGGCTAGCCAGTTTTCCCAGCACCATTTATTAAATAGGGAAACCTTTCCCCATTTCTTGTTTTTGTCAGGTTTGTCAAAGATCAGATGGTTGTAGACGTGTAGTATTATTTCTGGGGGGCTCTATTCTGTTCCATTGGTCTACAGCTCTGTTTTGGTACTAGTACCATGCTGTTTTGGTTACTGTAGCCTTGAAGTATAGTCTGAAGTCAGGTAGTGTGATGCCTCCAGCTTTGTCCATCCAGTTTTGTTCTATTGCTTGCGAGTAGCTGCTTTCCTTTGGAGGAGAAGAGGTGCTCTGATTTTTAGAATTTTCAGCTTTTCTGCTCTGGTTTCTCCCCATCTTTGTGGTTTTATCTACCTTTGGTCTTTGAGAATGGTGACATACAGATGGTGTTTTGGTGTGGATGTCCTTTCTGTTTGTTAGTTTTCCTTCTAACAGTCAGGACTGTCAGCTGCAAGTCTGTTGGAGTTTGCTGGAGGTCCACTCCAGACCCTATTTGCCTGGGTATCACTAGCAGAAGCTGCAGAACAGCAAATATTGCAGAACGGCTAATGTTGCTGTCTGATCCTTCTTCTGGACGCTTTCGTCTCAGAGGGGCACTCGTCTGTATGAGGTGTCAGTCAGCCCCTACTGGGAGGTGTCTCCCAGTTAGGCTACTCATGGGTCAGGGACCCACTTGAGGAGGCAGTTTGTCCGTTCTCAGATCTCAAACTCCATGCTGGGAGAAGCACTCCTCTCTTCAAAGCTACTCAAGCCTCAGCAATGGCAGATGCCCCTCCCCAGGCCTCGCTGCTGCCTTGCAGTTCGATCTCAGACTGCTGTGCTAGCAGTGAGTGAGGCTCCATGGGCGTGGGACCCTCCAAGCCAGGCGCAGGTTATAATCTCCTGATGTGCCGTTTGCACGGTTGGAAATGCAGAAATCACCCGTCTTCTGAGCTGCTCACGCTGGGAGCTGCAGACTGGAGCTATTCCTATTCTGCCATCTTGGAACAGCTTTTTTTTTTTTTTGGTATTGTAGTAGAGATGTTATGGAGTTTCACCACGCTGGCCAGGATGGTCTTGATCTCCTGAGCTCGTTATCCACCCACCTTGGCCTCCCAAAGTGCTGGCATTACAGGCATGAGCCACCATGCCCGGCCTCTATTTCTTTTCTTAATGGACTATCTAGGACCTCCAGTAACATTTAGACCTGTAATAGTGTTAATCATCTTTGTCTTGTTCCTGATCTTAGACAGAATGCATCTAAAGTTTCTCTATAAACAGTTTGCTTTAGGTTACTGGCATAAATTCTTCATCAAATTAAGGATATTCCCCTTTATTCCTGTTTTCTGAGTTCTTGTAACATATACCTATCAAAGTTATGTTTTTTATCTACTTAAATAATCATGTGATTTTTCTCCCAAGACCCCAGCAATTTTTAAATATCCTATTAACCCTTTCAAAGAGCCATTTTGGGCCAGGCACAGTGGCTCATGCCTGTAATCACAACACTTTGGGAGGTCAAGGTGGGCAGATCACCTGAGGTCAGGAGTTCAAAATCAGCCCGGTCAACATGGTGAAACCCCATCTCTACAAAAAATACAAAAATTAGCCAGGCATGGTGGCAGACCTCTGTAATTCCAGCTACTCAGGAGACTGAGGCAGGAGAATCACTTGAACCCAGGAGGCGGAAGTTGCAGTTAGCTGAGATCATGCCGCTGCACTCCTGCCTGGGTGACAGGACGAGACTCTGTCTCTATTTTAAATAAATAAATAAATAAGCTAGACAAGAATGTGTAGTCTCTGCAGCATGTAGAATTCTATATTTATCTTTTAGGTTCAGCAAGATAACATGTCATTAAATTTTTTTTTACGTTGTTCAAGTGGCAACAATGGTGGAGGTGGGTTCCAGGAACCAGGTATTAGGACTGGACATGGCATCTTCAGGCTCAGGGTATCTGCAGTTTCAGTAAATCCAGGATCCAGAGTCCAAAAAGTGAGTCTGGCCACCTTTTCTGCCTTATGGTGCTGCCTAATACCTCAAGCAGAACCTATTTCACACCCTGCAGATAAACTGTTGAGTCTCCACAATGCCAACATGAGCTATGCAAATTAACTACTGGAAACTTTCCTAGATAGATCCAAGCTGCCTCACAGAGTACAGTTTTGTTAAGAAAATGGGTCTGCCCAAAAAATGCTGATCCAGGAACAGTGGGCAAAATGTCTAACAATTAAAAAGACACCATCGACAGAGTTCCTATAGCTCTTCCTAAACATCTGGGGCCATGAAAACCATTTCTGACCAGGTGTACATTTAGACCAATAAGAACAACAATATGGAGATGTCTGCTGAAACCTGCTCACCTGTTGTGCACTGTGGAGATGACTGTATGGAGGCTTTCCTTCTCAAACCTAGAATTTCTGAACCAAGAAAAGCCTGTTCTCTCTCAGGTACCCTCTATGACTCCCGTGTAGCCTGAAGACCCTATTCTGTCCCCACCATGTGAGCACCATTTCAATATGGCTCCCATGTGACGGAGGTGGACAGACATTCCCAAGTTCAAAATTTGTGAGCCTCGCAACACGCCTTCCTACAAGGATGACAAGCACTACAGCAATGGTTATCACAGCGGGCTTGCCCAATCTGTGGCCCACAGGCCGCATGTGGCCCAGAACAGCTTCGAATATGACTCAACACAAATACATAAACTTTCTTAAAACAGTATGAGATTTTGTGATTTTTTTTTTTTTTAAAGCTCATCAGTAATCGTTAGTGTTAGTGTATTTTATGTGTGGCCCAAGACAATTCTTTTTCCAATGTGGCCCAAGGAAGCCAAAAGATTGGACACCTCTGTTTTACAGTAAACCTTTAAGTATAGAGATCATGACTGATATTTACAAGAATGCTCCAGTAGATGGAGCTTTCTCTGTGTATGCTGATTTCCAGCAATCAAAGTCTGAAGGGTCCAACATGACACCAAAGAAATGAGGAGAACCTACACCATCTGCATCCTGGTCTGGAGAATGAAGATTGCCACCCCCTACTGGCTGGCTGTCAATTCCTAGAAAACTGACTAGGGTGATTGCCTTCTTCGAATTATCTCAGAAAAAGGCCACCATGGAATCAAGTCAGAAATCCTGGCTAGAAATCTCACACACTAATCAGTACTAGAAAAAGTTTTGGCATGGTGTAGTCTGTCCAGTCAATCCTGCAAAAGGTTTTTCTTAAATATGGCGAGTTGAATTTTTTTTTTAAATATGGCCAGTTGAATATAGCAAGTGGGGATGGGTGAAAAGTCCTTTTATTCTTTTAGTTCAGATATAATTCAAGAGTTTAGACAATGGCTAATGTGCTTCAGGGCCTGAAGAGCTGGACTAAACCAAACTTTTGTGTATACTATTTGAATTATGTTTTGGGGGTTAGATAGAACTCCCTAACACAGAACATAACTCCAAACCTGGCTACCTCTCAGCCTCCTTGAGGACTGATTTTCACCACTGACAAGGCAAAGTGAACCCTTTAAATTTCCTAATAAGGACTTTCACACAGACCAGCATTCTACACAATGCTTGCTGCTCCAACTCCTAGTTCAACCAACCACCAAACCTGAGCATCTCCAGAGAGTAAAACTCTGTGAGAACCTAAAGGGTTTGATTTCAGGTTTTCCAAAAGAATTGCTAATGGAATTCCTAACAAGGAGGATTTAAATTCCCATATATAATCAGTATCTCTTGGCAAGTACTTTCTTTCTGGATTTATAGTAAGTTAAGAGGAGAGATGATAAGTAGCTTTTTAAATGAAGAAAACTGCTTTCTCCTGGGGTCCCTGAATCAGCTGAGTCTTCCTGTTTTGTACATATATCCTCTCTGTTCTTTTCTGTAGCATAATTCTTTTTAAAGAATCTTTACTTTCTAAGTACCTCAGCTGATTCTGTGAATGAACAATTCTAACATTTGCTAGAGCTGCAACTCTGCTAGCTAGACTATATATCCCAACAGACTAGCCTAAAACAAAACTGGGTGGTCCCTACTGGATATAGATTTGACTGACTGACTGACCTCTAATCACTTGGGGAAACTAATTTGGGAGAAACCAGCTTTTGCTCTTTTTAAAAATCACTACTTTACCAATCATCTTAACATGGAATTAGAATAACTGTGCCATTAAAAGCTTATCCCTTCAAAAAAACAAATACCTCTGTGTCTTGATTTTTTATCTGCTTGATTTATCAATTTATGATATAGGAATATTAAAAGTGCTAATCTTAAACTGTTCAAAGTTTTTTTATTTCCCCATGCAAGTTCCATCTATCAAGTGTTAGTGTACATATTTTTTAAGTAATTTATAAGACATATGTTTCATAATTATTAAACCTTCTTTTTAAATGATTTTATAACATTTATAATGGATCATAACATACCTACATACAACTACAAAATAAATTATGTTTACACAGTGATAAAGTGAACAACTATAACTAAACATATAACATATAAACATATAACTAAAACTCAGATCAAGAAATAGAACATGCAGTTAACACAGAACCCTGCCCCCACAGCCCTACCTGATCACAACCCCCACCTTTCCAACGGAGTTAACCATGATCCTGACTTTTGTGACAGAAGCATATCATATGAAGCCAGGCACAGTAGCTCATGCCTGTAATCACACCACTTTGGGAGACCAAGATGGGCAGATAGCTTGAGCTCAGGAGTTTGAGACCATCCTGGCAACATGGTAAAACTCTACCTCTACAAAAAATACAAAAATTAGCCAGGTGTGGTGACACATGCCTGTGGTATGAGCTACTCAGGAAGCTGAGGTATGAGGATCAACTGGGCCCAAGAGGTTGAGGCTGCAGTGAGCCGTAATTGTGCCACTGCACCCCAGCCTAGATGACAGAATGAGACCCTGTCTCCACAAAAAAACAAAACAAAACAAAACATATAGTATGTATTCTTTCCTATGTTGCTTCACATCAGGTTTTAGAATCAAGGTCATTCTAGCCTCATAAAATGACTCGGGCAATAGGCAGTGGTCCTTCTTTTTCTATTATCTGGGGAAGTTTAGAAATACTTCTTCCTTAAATGATTCATGAAACTTGCACATGAATTCAGCCCCATCTGGAAAAGTTATTACGTGGTATCTTAAAATGAGTAATACATTTACATGCTTTAAAAAATCAGAACAAAAATAAAAAGGTTCCCACTTAGAAGTGTCACTCCCACTCCTGTCTACCCTATTCCCTCGACTCCCTTTCTATTGTTACTGGATAAACATACAAGTGTAAACAATATTTCTACCTACCTCTGTTTAACAAAGAGAGACATACTTAAATACTATCCTGCATCTTATTTTATTCACTTTACAATATATTCTGGAGATCGCTCTACATAGGTACAGTGAACTTTCTTGACTACAGCTACACAGCATTCTATTATGTCGCTATACCACAGTTTATTCAACCAGTTTCCTAATGTCGGACACTTGGGTTGTGTTTGTCTAATTTTTTACACTTGAATCTTTGATCCATTTGTGGTTTGCCCTGGAATATGTAAGAGTTTTAACTTGTTCCACAAATGGACTTTTCCAAATGGTTATCTAGTTGTCTCAGGACCACTTATTAAAAGTTTTATTGGCCGGGCGCGGGGGCTCATGCCTGTAATCCCAGCACTTTGGGAGGCCGAGGCAGGCGGATCACCTGAAGTCGGAGTTAGAGACCAGCCTGACCAACATGGAGAAACCCCATCTCTACTAAGAATACAAAATTAGCTGGGCATGGTGGTGCATGCCTGTAATCGCAGCTACTCAGGAGGCTAACGCAGGAGAATTGCTTGAACCCAGGGGCAGAGGTTGCAGTGGGCTGAGATCACGCTGTTGCACTCTAGTCTGGGCAACAAGAGCAAAACTCTGTCTAAAAAAAAAAAAAAAATTTCTAGCCGAATACAGTGGCTCATGTCTGTAATCCCAACACTTTGGGAGGCCTAGGCAGGAAGATCACTTGAGGGCAGGAGCTCACGACCAGCCTGGGCAACGAAGTGAGAACCCCCATCTCTATTTAAAACAAATTTTTTTAATTAGCCGGGCATAGTGGGGCACACCTGTAGTCCCAGCTACTTATGAGGCTGAGTGGGAAGACAGCTTGAGCCCAGGAGTTTGAGGCTACAGCGAGCTATGATGGCACCACTACACTGGCGAGACCCTGTCTCATTAAAAAACAAACAAACAAACAAAACATCTAAACCAGGTTTCAGCAAATCATGGCCTGAAGGTCAAACCCGGTCCATTACCTGTTTTTATAAATAAATTTTATTTGAATACAACCATATCCATCATTCATTTGCAAACTGTCTATGGCTACTTTTCACACTACAGTGACAGAGAAGAGTAGTTGCCTCAGAGAACATATGAACTGTGAAATCTAAAATATTTACTGTCACTTTACAGAAAAAGTTTGTTGACCCATAGTCTAAACAGTCCACTTAAAAATACACAGATTACCAGAATATATAAAAAAATACAAAACCTAACTATATGAAAAGGGTTAATATCTTAAGAAAGCTGGCTACACTGAGGCAAATCAGACTTCATAAGGAGTACTACCTTAAAGGGAAACATTCCATTATACAAGACTCAGTGTATAAGAAAGATGAACAGTTGGAACGTGTATGCACCAATTAAGTTTCAAAATTGATAAAATAAAAAGTGAGGAAACTACAGGGAAATACAGACATACCCACAATTATATTTGAAAACTTTAATAGCCCTCTTCTTAGCACTGACAAAACTAAACAAAAATTAGGAAATTATGGAAGAGCTTGATGACAGCATCAACCATCTAGAGCTAACTGATGTATAAAACACAAGCAATAAATGTAGAAAAAACATTATTTTCAAATGTACATGGAATGTTCAATGCACACAGTGTATCTAGACAATGTACTAAAAAGCACTAAAAAGAAAACAGCTATCAAGCCACTGAAAGACATGGAGGAACCATAAATGCATATTACTGAGAAAAGCCCATCTGAACAGGCTACCTACTGTATCATTCTAAGTATTCTGGAAAAGGCAAAACTATGGAGATAATAAAAAAAAAGACTAGTGGTGGTGAGAGAGAAATGAATAAACAGACAAAGCACAGAAGATTTCTAGGGCAGTGGAAACTACTCTGTTTGATACTACAATGGGAGATACATAACATACATTTGTCAAAACCCACTGAACGTACAACATCAAGAGTGAACCCTAAGGTAAACTATAGACTTTGGGTAATAATAATATGTCAGTGTAGTTTCCTGAATTGTAACAAATGTACCATTCTGGTTCAGTGTTTTGGGAGATGAAGGTTGGGTAAGTGTGGGAACAGGAGGTATACAGGAACTCTGTATATTCTGCTCAATTTTGCTGTGAACTTAAAACTGCTCTAAAATATAAAGTCTATTAAAAATTTAATCAAAGTAATTCACTATATCAAGTAACTAAAAGAAAAAATCCATACAATGATTTCAATAGATACAGAAAGAGCTTATGACAGAATTCAGCACCCATCAATAACTATATTTTTTAAATTCTCAGCAAACTATTATAGTAACAGAAGACAGTATCTTCAATCAGATAAAAGGCACCTACCAAAATATTGCCTAACAATAATTTCACCATACTTAACAGTGAAACACTGAATTCTTCCTCCCTCAATTCAGGAATAAGGTAAGGATGTCCACCCTTATGCCACCAATTCAACACTGTATTGGAGGTCCAAGCTAGTGCAGTAAGTCAAGACAAACAGAAAGTCTGCAAAGTAAAAAGGAAGCGACCCTATTCTGAAAATCCTATTATCAGACAGTAGGACTGCTTACACAGAAAAACTAAGAGATCAGGGGCCAAAACAACAACAAAACTACTAAAAAATACATGACTTCAGTAGGATCTCAGGAAAAAAAGTCTGATACAAAAATCAACTATATTATCTACATATTAGCAGCACAGTGTTTGAATGTAAAAATTTTAAAGATATCATTTATCAAACTCAAAAAACTTAAATACTTTGGAATAAATCTAAGAAAATATGAAGAAGACCTATATATTAAAACTGTAAAACATCCTTGAGGAAATTAAGTTAGACCTTAAAAAAAAAAAAAAAAAAAAAAGAGAATACCTGCTTCATAGACCAACAGACTCAACATTGTTAAGATATCGGTCCTCCCAAAATTTATCTATATACTCAGTGCATACTCAATTACATCAGTAGGCTTTTATAAAAATTGATACATTGATTCTAAAATGCAAAAGTCTTAGAATAATTAAAACAATCTTGAAAAAGAACAAAGTAGGACTCTATACACTCAGAGTTCATTACACAATCTCAACATTAGTATAAAGCTACAGGAATCATGACTGTGGTATTAGCATAAAGGCAGACAATGAGATAAAGAGAATAGAGAGGACAGCAATAGAGCACATGACGCTAAAATGACTTAATAAAGGGAAAACAGCCTTTTTAACAAACGGTGCTGAAACAACTGGCTACAAATACGAAAAAAAATGAATCCCAATGCCGATCTCACATCATACATGAATTTGAGATGGATCACCAATCTAAATACATTAGTTAAAAACAGAAGGTTTTTAGAAAAGAACACATAGATATCTTTGTGATCTGAGTATAAACAAGGATTTCTTAGAACACAGAAAATACTAACCGTAATAGAAAACAATTGATAAAATTATACCTTCAAAATTGAAAACTTCTGCTCATTAAATAATTGTTTTAAAAATGAACAAACCACACAATCTGAGAAAATATTGCTAAAACATCTGACAAAGAACTCTTACAGCTCAACAATAAAAATACAAACATTTTGATTTCTAAAGACTGAGCAAAATATTTGAACACACACCTCACAAAGGAAGATATAAGAATGTTTAATAGGCACACAAAAACCCCATGATATATATAACACAAAAACCCCATGCTGATATATAACACAAATGCAAACAACAATGAAAATTAAGACCACAGAATACCACTACATACCCACTAGAATGGGTAAAATTAAGATTAACAACAAAAAATACTGGGCAAGAACAGGGCGTAAGTAGGAATGTAAAATGGTACAATCTGGAAACTGGAAGTAGTATGCCAGTTTCTTTTAAATTTAAACATGCAGCTACTATCTAGCATAGCAGTTCCACTTCTAGGTATTTACCCAAACAAAAACATATTTCCATAAAAACTTGTACAGGAATATTCATATCAGCTTTATTTGTTACAGCCAAAAAACTGGAAACAAATGTTCATCAACAGGAAAATGAATAAACTGTGGAACATTGATAAAACGGTATACTGCTCAGTAATAAAAAGGATTAATACATGCAATTGCAAGGATGAGTCTTGGATATTATCCTGAGTGAAAGGTGGACACATAACAGTACATATTGTATAATTCCATTTATATGAAATTTTCAGTCAAAATTAATCTACAGTTAAAACTCACAACAGCGGTTGCCATTTGATGGAAGTTGTGGGGAACCAACAAGGAGGAAAACTTCCCAGGGTGATAGAAATATTCTGTATCTTGATAAGGGTGATCCATTTTCCAAAAACTCAAGGAACTGTACATATACAATTAGGGTATTTCAATGTATGTAAAATTTACCTCAGCAGATCTAAACAAACAACAAAAAGATTTTGTGCTCTTCGTTCATATGTCTTCACCAGTGAGGTCTTCTGGACATTATTAAAAAGAAACAACACCGATCTTACACAAATGCTTTCAGAAAATTGAGAAAAAACACTTTCCAAATTGTTTTATGAGCTAAATAATATCGTTCCAAAATGTAAGATTATAAAATAGACAAAGGCCAATCTCTCTCATACACATAAACAAAAAAGTATAAACAAAATATCAGCAAATCAAACCCAACTATGTATTAAAAGGCCACATCAGGAACAACTTAATTTCTATAGTATTGTAATATTGGTATATTTGAAAATTATAATTTCAATATTAGCCAAATATCATAGTAAAATTGTATCAAAATAGATACAGATGGAGCTTTTGATAAAAGTTAACTCCTATTAACAATAAAAGCTCTCTACAGACTAGGACAAGAAGGAAAAAGAGTAATCATTTTTTAAAAAAGTAGTAGTAGCAAACTTCTTAATTATTAGTAAAATGCTGAACACTTTCCCCTGATTTACAAACCAGATAAGGATGCCCACTTTTAGCACTTAAATTCAACATTTTATTAAAATCTCCTCTATTACAATAATACAGGAAAAAGAAATAAAAGGAATAAAGTATTGGGAAGAACAAATGCTATCATTATTTGAAGATCAAGATGAGTATACAGAAAATTCAAAAAATTTATGTATAAACTAGAATAAGTTAATAAAATCAAGTTCCTTAAATAAAAGATTAATATTTTTAAAGCCAATTGTATTTCTATCACAGCAAGAAAATAAAAAACAGATTTCTAAAACTATCCTTTACTAGCTTACCAAAAAACATCAGACTCAAAAAAATTAAATAAAAAAAGAAGTGGATTGGGGCAGGTAAAGAAAAGAAATCAGACCCATAAATTTAGTGAAACATGAACAAGACATCTACACTGAAAAATATTTTCCTCAAAGACCAAAAACAGAAGTACCATTTGACCCAACAATCCCATTACTTGGGTATATACCCAAAGGAATATAAATTGTTCTCTTATAAAGACACATGCACACATATATTCACTGCAGCACTATTCACAATAGCAAAGACGTGGAATCAACCTAAATGCCCATTAATGGTGGACTAGATTTTTAAATGTGGTACATATACACCATGGAACGCTATGCAGCCACAGAAAAAAGAAATGAGATCATGTCCTTCGCAGAGACATGGATGGAGCCCCGGCCACTATCCTCTGCAAACTAACACAGGAACAGAAAACCAAATACCCCATGTTCTCACTTGTAAGTGGGAGCTAAATGATGAGTACACATGGACACAAAGAAGGGAACACCACACACTGGGACCTATCAGAGGATGCAGGGTAGGAGGAGGGAGAGGATCAGGAAAAAATAACTAATGGGTACTGAGCTTAATACCTGGGCGATGAAATAATCTGTACAACAAATGCCCATGACACAAGTTTACCTACTTAACAAACCTGCAAGTGTACCCCTGACCTTAAGAATTGTTTTTAAAAAAGACTTCTACATTGAAAACTGTTTTTTAAAAATTAGTAAGTAACACACATAGGGGCCCCAACTTAAGACAAAAGTTCCTTTGCAATTAAATGTGAAAAAGGTAGTCTTTACAACAAACAATAATCAGAAACCACAAAGAATAAAGTGAACTTTAACCTATACCTCAGGAAACACAAAACAGTCAATACCAGATAGATGAGACATCTAAACATGAAAGGTTTCTCTTGAAAGATCAGAGAAAGAATTTATTTTAATTATAGGAATATATGTTCATGACCTCGAGGTTAGAAAAAAATTTCTTAACACAAAAATCACTAATTATAAAGAAAAGTTTAATTAATTGGACTCCATTAACACTAAGAATTTCTGTTTAATACAAGATCTTTGGAGAGAGGGAAATGCCAAGCCACAGAAAAGATGTGTCACATATATACACACACACGTGTGTACATCTCCAACAACAGATCTGAATCTAGAATATGAAGATAAGTCAGACAACTTACCCACGCAACTCCTACTTACCCAACCCCAAAATGTGCACTTCACGGAAAGGATATCTAAGTGATGTGAGGTGATATGAAAATGTGTTCAAATGTAGGTGCTATCAAGAAATGCAAAATGAAATATCACAATACAGCTACTCACTCACTAAAAAAAACCTAAAGTAAAAAAAAAAAAAAAAAAAAAGACCCACGTTAGAGAAGTTATAAAGCAACTGGGACCTTATACACTGTTGATGGGAATATAAATTATTAACCACTTGGGAAGTTATTTGGCATTATCTACTAAAGCTAAATAAGCCTACCCTGTGACCCAGCAATTCTAAATTTATATCAAACACAAATAAGTGTTCATATCTCCCAAAAGATATGCACAAAAATGTTCATAACAGCATTATTCATAATGGCCAAAAACCATAAACAACTTGAACACCATTAATAAGTAACTTGTGGCATGTCTATATTAAGAAAAATACTGTGAACCAGGGAAAAACAAGAATGAATTACAAAAGTGTACTGTTGAGCACAAGAAGCCAGAAACCAAAGAGTATATAGTACGTAATTCCATTAACATAAAACTCAAAAGCAAGCAAAAAAAAAAAAAAAAAAAAAAAAAACTAGGTTGATAGAAGTCAGAATAGTTCACAGAATAGTTAATAAAGAAGTAAAGAAGTGATTATTCACATGGCAGGGGGACCAATAGGAGCCTATCAGAATGCTAGAAATATTCTATATCTTGAACTGCCTGATGGTTTATACAAGGTCATATAAACGTGAAAATCTGGCTGTGGCCAGTGGTGAAGCAAGGTAGTGGAATAGAAGCCTACACCATTCAAGCTCCCCCACACCATGCTGGAACAGCAAATTTTAAAAACTATCTGGAAAGAGAAAAGCACTATCACAAGAACCAAAACTCAGGTAAACAATCACAGTACCTGGTTTTAACTTCATATCTTGAAAAAAGGCATTGAGGAAGACAGGAGAAACAGTCTTGAATCATGGATGCCACCCCTATTTCCTATTCCCTGGCAATGGCCATGAGGTAAAGAGAGAGAATATATTTCAGGGAGGGAAAGCACAGACACTCAGTGCTGCCCTGTTACAGCAGAGAATGAAGCCCTGCTGAACTCAGCCAGTGGCCATGCTTGGAGGGGACATTTAACTAGCTCTAGCCAAAGGGGAGTCACCTATCCCAGCAGGTCAGAACAAGAGTTTCCCAGCAAGCATCACTACTGCAGGCTGAAGTGCTCTGGGGTCCTAGGTAAACTTGAATGTCAGTCAAGTTGTGTTCTAACAAGGACTCCAATTCCTAGGCAACTCCTAGTGCTTGGAGCCAGTGAATTAGGGTTGCACATGACCTAGAAAGGCATCAACTGTCCATCCCCCAACCCAGGCAGTGCAGCTCACGGGAACCAGAGTGACTCCCTCCTTCTGCTTAAGAAAAGAAGAGCAAAGAGTAAAGAGGATTTTGTCTTGCATCTTTTTTTTTTTTTTTTTTTGAGACGGAGTCTCACTCTGTGCCCAGGCTGGAGTGCAGTGGCGCCATCTCAGCTCACTGCCAACCTCTGCCTCCCAAGTTCAAGCAATTCTCCCATCTCAGCCTCCCGAGTAGCTGGGACCACAGGCACGCACCACCTCACCCAGCTAATTTTTGTATTTTAGTAGAGATGGGGCTTCGCCATGTTGGCCAGGCTGGTCTCGCAACTCCTGACCTCAGGTGATCTGCCCACCTTGGCCTCCCAAAGTGCTGAGATTACAGGCGTGAGCCACCGTGCACAGCCAACTTTGTCTTGCATCTTGGATACCAGCTCAACCACACTGGAATAGAACATCAGGCAGAGCCATGAGGCCCCCGTTCCAGGCCCTAGCTCCCCAATGACATTTCTAGACACACTCTGGGCTAAAAGGGAACCCGTTGCCTTGAAGAGAAGGATTCAGTCCTGGCAGGACTCATCACCTGCTGACTAAAGATTTCTTGGGCACGGAATTGCCATTGGGCACCAGCAATACCCAGGGAGTATGCCGTGGGCCTTAAGGTCTGAGACTACTTGCTTCAAGTGAGACCCAGCACATTCCCAGTTGTGGTGGCCACCGAGAAAGACTCCTGTTAGAGAAAAGCAGAGGGAAACGTAAAGGGAACTTTGTCTTGCTTTCAGGTATCACAGTGGGGCAGAGCAAAAGGCAGGCTTTTCAGATCCCCAAGTCCAGCCTCTTGGACACCATTTCCAGACTGACTCTGGGCCAGGGGAAAACCTACTGCCTGAAGGGTGAGTCCCAGGCCTGGCAACACTCACCACAAGCTGATGGAAGAGCTTTTGGGCTTTAAGTGAAAACTGGTGGTGTGGCCTGGCAGAACCGCTCATTGACCAGTCATGGTGCTGGCCACAGAGAGGGGCTCCTCCTCTACATGTGGAAAGGGGAGAGAAGAGCAGAAAGGACTTTTTGTATTGTGGTTTGAATGACAGCACAGTCATAGTAAAACAAAACATCAGGCAGAATGCTAAGGTTTTGCTATGCTGGGCTTCAGGTCTGACCCAGTACAGTCCCAGTGATGGTGGCCACAGGAGTACTTGTATCACCAAATCCCCAGAGTTCCAGGTGGCTCAGCACAGAGAGAAAGACTCCGTATGTTTGGGAGAAAGTAAAGGAAAAGAATAAGAGTTTTGCCTGGTAATCCAGAGAATTCTTTTGGATCTTATCCAAGATCACCAAGGCAATACCTACATAAGACTACAAAAACCACTGTGTTACTGGCCTTTGGGCCCAAGTCCCTTCAAACACCTGGAATGCCTTCCCAAGAAAGACAGGTACAAACAAGACCAGACTGCAAAGTCTACAATAAATACCTAACTCTTCAATGTCCAGACACCAAAAAACATCTAAAAGCATCAACACTATCCACAAAAACCTGACCTCACCAAATGAATTAAATAAGGCACCAGGGATCAATCCTGGAGAAACAAAGACACATGACATTTCAGACACAGAACTCAAAATAGCTATTTTGGGCCAAGTACGGTGGCTCACACTTGTAATCCCAGCACTGTGGGAGGCTGAGGCGGGTAGATCACTTGAGGTCAGGAGTTCGAGACCAGCCTGGCCAACATGGTGAAACCCCATCTCTGCTAAAAATACAAAAATTAGCCAGGGGTGGTGGTACGTGCCTGTAATCTCAGCTACTCAGGAGGCTGACATGGAAGAACCTGGGAGACGGAGGTTGCAGTGAGCCAAGATCACGTCACTGCACTCTAGCCTGGGCAACAGAGCAAAACTTCATCTCAAAACAAAAAGCTACTTTGGCCAGGTGCAGTGGCTCATGCATGTAATCCCAGCACTTTGGGAGGCCAAGCATGCAGATCGTTTGAAGTCAAAGACCAGCCTGGCCAACATGGTGAAACTCCATCTCTATTTAAAAAAAAATACAAAAATTAGCCAGGCATGATGGTCCACGCCTATAATCCCAGCTACTCAGGAGGCTGAGGCAGGAGAATGGCTTGAATCCAGGAGGCAGAGGTTGCAGTGAGCTGAGATGGCACCACTGCACTCCAGCCTGGGCAACAGAGTGAGACCCCATCTTAAAAAACAAGAACTATTTTGAGGAAACTCAAAGAAATGCAAGATAACACAGAGAAGGAATTCGGGATTCTATAAGATAAATTTCACAAACATTAAAATAATTTAAAAGGGGGCCAGGCATAGTGGCTCATGCCTATAATCCCAACACTTTGGGAGGCCAAGGCAGGCGAATCACCTGACGTCAGGAGTTCAAGACCAGCCTGGCCAACACTGTAAAACCTCATCTCTATTAAAAATACAAAAATTAGCTGAGCGTGGTACACACCTGTAGTCCCAGCTACTTGGGAGGCTGAGACAGGAGAATTGCTTGAACTCAGGAGATGGAGGCCGTAGTGAGCCGAGATCACACTACTGCACTCCAACCTGAGTGACAGAATGTGACTCCATCTCAAAATAAATAATTAAACAAAAAAAAATTTTTTTTTAAATCAAGCAGAAATTCGAGAGTTGAAAAACACAACTGACATGTTAAAGAATGCATCAGAGTCTCTTAGCAGAACTGATCAAGCAGAAGCAAGAATTACTGAGCTTGAAAACGGGCTATTTGAAAATACACAGAGGTGACAGAAGAAAAAAGAATGAAAAGCAATGAAGCACATGTATAAGATCTAGGAAACAGTCTCAAAGGGGTAAATCTAAGAGCTATCGACCTTAAAGAGAAGGTAGAGAAAATAGGAATAGAAAGTTTATTAAAGGGATAATGAGAGTACTTTCCAAATCTAGAGAAAGATATCAATATTGAAGTACAGCACAGTTCGTTAAGTACTAGCTAGAGCAATTAAACAAAAGAACAAAAGGGTGCCCAAATTGGAAATAAAGAAGTCAAATTACCCTTGTTTGAAGATGATATGGTCTTATATTTTGGAAAACCTAAAGACGCCACACAAACACACAAAAAAATCTTATTCAAACTGATAAACAAATTCAGTAAAGTTGCAGGACACAAAATCAACATACGAAAATCAGTAGCATTTCTCTGTCAATGATGAACAACCTGAGAAAGAATTCAAAAAAGTAATCCCACTTACAATAGCCACAGCTAAAATTAAATACCGAGAAATTAAATCAGCCAAAGAAGTAAAAGATGTCTACAGTGAAAACTATAGAACACAAATGCTATGGTCAAATGGTATAAGAATAAAATGCTATTGTTTATTTGTCCCCTACAAAAATGTAGAAATCCATCAAGTTATGTATGTGTGTTTTTTAATTGACGTATATAAACATATATATGTGAGGTATGCGCACACACATCTCAATATACTGATAAAACACTGATGAAAGAAATTGAAGAGGACACAAAAAACTGAAAAGATATTCAATGTTCATGGGTTAGAAGAATCAATACTGTTAAAATATCCATACTGCCCAAAGCAATCTACAGATTCAACGCAATCCCTGTCAAAATATTAATGACATTCTTCACAGAAATAGAAAAAATAATCCTAAAATTTATATGGAATTACAAAAGACCCAGAATAGCCAAAGCTATCCCAAGCAAAAAGAATGAAACTGGAGGAGTCATATTATCTGACTTCAAATTATACTACAGAGCTACAGTAACCAAACCAGCATGATACTGATATAAAAACAGACACACAGATTAATGAAACTGAATAAAGAACCCAGAAGGAAATCTACATACCTACAGTGAACTAATTTTCAACAGCAGTGCCAAGAATGTTAGGGAAAACACAGTTTCTTTAATAAACGGTGCTGGAAAACCTGGATATCCATATGCAGAAGAAGGAAATTTGATCCCTATCTCTCACCTTATATCAAAAACAAATCAAAATGGATTAAAGACTTAAGTCTAATACCTCAAAGTATAAAACTACTGAAAGAAAACATTGATGAAAATCTCCAGGACACTGGTCTGCACAAAAATTTCTTAAAACACAGGCAACCAAAGCAAAAAATGGACAAATAAGATGATATCAAGTTAAAAGGTTTCTGCACAGCAAAGGAAACAATCAACAAAGTGAAGAGACAAGCCACAGAATGGGAGGAAGGATTTGCAAACTACTCATCTGACAAGGGATTAATAACCAGAATATACAAGGAATTCAAACAACTCTATAGGAAACAATCTGATAATCCAGTTTTTAAAATGGGCTAAAGATTGGAATAGACCTTTCGATAAAAAAGACATACAAATGGCAAACAGGCATATGAAAAAAGTGCTCAACATCACTGATCACCAGAGAAATGCAAATCAAAACTACAATGAGGTATCATCTCACCCCAGTTAAAATGACTTTTATCTACAAGTCAGGCAGTAACAAATGCTACTGAGGATGTGGAAAAAAAGGAGGAAATGGGGATGATTAATGAGTACAAAAAAACAGAATGACGAAGACCTAGTATTTGGTAGCACAACAGGGGCGCTGTAGTCAATAATAATTTAATTGTCCATTCTGAAATAACTAAAAGAGTACAACTGGATATTTTGTAACACAAAGGACCAATAATAATTGTCCATTTTGAAATAACTAAGTACAATTGGATTTTCTGTAACACAAAGGATAAAGGCTTGAATGCTTGAATGTCCATTTTGAAATAACGTGGGTATCCAATTTTCCATGACGCAATTATTAAGCATTGCATGTCTGTACCAAAATATCTCACATACTCCATAAATATATAAACTTACTATGTACCCACAAAAATTAAAAAAAATAAATAAGGCCGGGCATGGTGGCTCATGCCTGTTAATCCCAGCACTTTGGGAGGTCAACATGGGTGCATCACCTGAGGTCAGGAGTTCGAGACCAGCCTGGCCAACAAGGTGAAACCGCATGTCTACTAAAAATACAAAAATTAGCCAGGCGTGGTAGCAGGCACTTGTAATCCCAGCTACTCGGGAGGCTGAGGCAGGAGAATCACTTGAACCCGGGTGGTGGAGGTTGCAGTGAGCCAAGATTGCATCATTGCACTCCAGCCTGGGTGACAAGAGCAAAACTCCATCTCAAATAAAAAAATAGAAAATAAAAAAAGAATGCTATGGTCAAATGGCATAAGAATAAAATGCCATTTCTTGTTTTGTACCCTAAAAAAATGTAAAAATCCATCAAGTTGTATGTGTGTATATTTTTTAAAACTAATGTGTATGTGTATACCACAATATACTTCTATTTTTTTTTAATTTTAGAACCTCAAAAAAATATATTTTCAGACAAATAAAATCAGAAAATTTGTCATCAGCAGACTTACACTGAAGAAATACTAAAGGGGGCCAGGCACAGTGCCTCAGAACTGTAATCCCAGCACTTTGGGAGGCTGAGGCAGGAGCACTGCTTGAGCCTTGAAGTTTGAGACCAGCCCGGGCAATGTAGTAAAGCCCCATCACTACAAGAAAATTTACAAATTAGCCAAGCATGCTGGTGCACATCTATAGTCTTAGCTACCCAGGATGCTGAGGTAGGAGGATCACTTGGGCCCAGGAATTCAAGGCTGCAGTGAGCTATGATCACACCACTGCACTGTAGCCACAGAGACAAAGCAAAACTTTGTCTCTAAATATAAAATAGAAATATTAAAGGGAATGTTTAAGTCAAAAGGAAAATGATCCCAAAGGGAAGTACATGAATGTGAAGAGCAGAGAAAATATAAATATGTGGGTAAATCTACATAAATAGGTAAGATATATATATTGGGGTTTCAAATATATATGGAACTGAAATACATGACAGCAATGACCAAAAAAAAAAGGGTAGAAATTGGGTAAATGGGAACTGGCAAAATATAAATTTAGCAAGGATACATGTGGTAATCGCCAGGGAAACCCATTAAAGAAGATAAAATTGGGAGGTATAATTTAAAATATTCCATTAATCCAAGGAAAAGCAAGAAATGAGAGAAAAGTAACACAAAATGAGCAAAACAAATATAAAACAAAAACCTAATTATATTCTACTGACCAGGAAACATACCATATGTTTATAGAAAGCTAAAACTAAAAGGACAGAATAAGATATTTAATGAAAATACTAATAAAAAAGAGTTGGAGTAGTTCTACTAATATCAGATTAAGGAAAATTTAAATCAAAAAACACTATAGAGATAATGGGAACACTCCATAATGATGAATGAGTTAATCACCAGGAAGATATAATAACTGTACATATGTTATCAGCAAAAACTGAAAGAAATGAAGAAATCCCCTCTCAGGAAATGATAGATCAAACTGAAAAAACAGAAAGCAAGGATGTTGAAGATTTAAACAAGATTTTGAACTTGACCTAAGTGATATTTACAGAACACTGCACAGCAAATTTCAAAGGATTCCAATCACATAGAGTATGTGTTCTAACCACTTTTAAATTACATTATAATAATAACTCAATAAAAAAAAACTAGAAAATTTTCTAAATGTTTAGAAATTTTTTTAATGGACTTCAAATTCATAGATCAAAAAACAGAGATTTAAAATCACACTATATTTTAAGCAAAAAATATATACACATATATGACATATCAAAATACGTCTGCTATAGCTAAAACTATATAGCCTAACCACAGATTTGAAAAGAAGGGCTAGATATCAACGCTGTTTCAAAAAATCAGAAAAAGAATAGCAAGTTAAAACCAAAGAAAATATTATAAAGTACAGAAATTAAAGAACCAGAAAACAAATCTACAATAACAAAATTCAAAAGGCCAAAAGTTAATTCACGGAAAAGATAATAAACTGATAAACCCTTAGCAAGAAAAATTTTAAGACAGAAATGATCAATACAGTAATAAGTTGTAAAACTTGGATGAAATGGATAAACCTAGCAAAACTAATACATATATACAACAAGTCATTTTATTTCCATTAAAGAAATTAAACATATTATTTAAAACTTTTTCAATAGCAACCTCTGGTCTCATACTTCACCAGTTAAGTCTTGTAAGCACATGAGGAAAAAAGTAATAACAATCTTCACTAACTCTTCTGGAGAACACTAAAGGGGGGAACATTTCCCTCTTCTTGTAAGACCAGCAAAACCAGGATACCAAAATCTGATCAGAACATTCAAAGTAGGAAAATTACAGGCCAATTTATCTTAAGAACATAGGTGTAAAGATCCTAACAACACACAAAAAGCACATGAAGTCCACTGGTACATATGAAGGGGTAACATATCACAAGCCAATTTGGCTTATTTTAGGAATGCAAAGATTGTTTAACATCTGAAAATATAACAGCATAATTCAACACATTAATAAAGTAAAGGAGAAAAACCATGAATGTCCCAAAAGATGCAGACAAAGTATTAATAAAATTCAACAAAATTCCTGATTTGAAAAGTATAACAAGGTATAAGTTCAATAAAATTAAATTATACTTCTAACTACTACCAAGAAAACAATTAGGAAATGAAATTTCACAAACAATTCTAATTAAAATAATATCAAGAATATCACATATCCAGGAATAAATCTGCTGAAGGATGTGGAGGTCTTCTATACTCAATGAACACTACCAAACAGTATTGAGAGAAATTTATAAAGCCCTAAATAAATGGAAGAATATACCATGTCTATGGATTAGCTAATTCAGTAGTATTGTTAAGATGCCAATTAATTGCAAACTGATTTCCAGTTTCAATACAAACGTAACCCAAATTCCTGGAAAAGAGAGACAGAGAAAGTGTGTGTGTGTGTGTGCGCGCGTACGTATATGTGTATCTCTTTTTTTTTTTTTTTTGAGACGGGGTCTCCCTGTCACCCAGGCAGGAGTGCAGTGGCCGGATCTCAGCTCACTGCAAGCTTCGCCTCCCGGGTTCACGCCATTCTCCTGCCTCAGCCTCCCGTGTAGCTGGGACTACAGGCGCCCGCCACCTCGCCCGTCTAGTGTTTTGTATTTTTTAGTAGAGACGGGGTTTCACCTTGTTAGCCAGGATGCCAGGATGGTCTCGATCTCCTTACCTAGTGATCTGCCCATCTCGGCCTCCCAAAGTGCTGGGATTACAGGCTTGAGCCACCACGCCCAGCCGTGTATGTGTATCTCTACGAGTGAGCAGAAACTGAAAAACTGATTCTAAAATACTATGAAAATATCCTCTGGGAGGCCAAGGCAGGCAGATCACTTGAGGTCAGGAATTCGAGACCAGCCTGACCAACACAGCAAAACCCCGACTTGACTAAAAATACAAAAATTAGCTGGGCCTGATGGCGGATGCCTATAATCCCAGCTACTCAGGAGGCTAAGGCAGGAGAATCACTTGAAGCTGGGAGGTGGACGTTGCAGTAAGCCGAGATCACGCCACTGCACTCCAGCCTGGACAACAGAGGGAGACTCCATCTCAAAAATAAACAAACACAAACATACATACACAAAATAAAATACTATGAATATATCAGGGGAGGAGAGATGGGAGAGGGGTAGAAAAAGGAAGTTGGAGTTATATACACCACCAGGCATCAAGATTCCTTATAAACTAGAATAAGACAAATAAACAGACCAACAGAACAAAAGAATCTAGAAACACACTCATATTTACATTGACATATGAAGTACATGTGAAAACATGATCTTAGAAAAAAATTCCAAGTAGAAATATTTCATTCAACACTTTATTTTCTGAGCAATTGTATCAATCACAACAGCACAATCAATCACATCAATCACAACTTAACAAATATTGTTTAACAAGTAACAAGTAACAATACTTGTTAAATTCTCTCACAACTGTGTTCAACAGCTTCCAAAACAATTAGCAGACCTTCTATCAAATCTTAATCTCTTACCTCCCCAAAAGCTCCTCGACCAATCACCTTTAATATTTCAAAGTCTTCTCTATGTAATCGCATTTGTTTCACTTTAGAAGTAAATGGTTTAGCTGAAATGAAAGAGCAATATCAATTATTTTCTTAATAAAATGTGATGCAAATTAGGTATAAATAATGGTGTTTCTTAGTTACACAAAAATTCAAATTATGATTTAAGAATTGTCAAAATATTTAAAAATTCCAAACCATATGAGAATAAACAAATTTGATTTCCCTAAGAAAACAATATATCTTATTTCTTACATATGAATTACATTTTTGGTGAGAAATATATGTTTAAACTCCAAATAACATATGAAAGAATGCAAAGCAAGGGGGATGTAAAAATGAGACCAGTTTTAACATCCTATCAGCATTAAATATATATTTTAACACAAACGTATAAAAAATAAAAGCAGATTTCACGGCACCAGAGAGCTCTTCAGCAATTCCCATCAAGTAAATTAGTATTTCTTTCACATTCATTTGTTCTTTCAAAATGCTTCAGCAAACATCTACAGTATACAAAGCATGGTGGCAATGACTGGAATTTTTAAAAAGTTGATTACAGATATGATACTTTCCTTCAAGAAGCTCTTAGTCTTCATTCAAGACAGACAAGTATGCATATATGCAGACACAAAATTTAATAATGTGATAAAGTTTTAAGTGCTTCAGAATTAGTGAGAACACTAATTATGTGGAAACTAATGCTTCACACAAAGGAGATAACAGATAAACTGAATCTCGAGAACTAAATAGAATTTTGCTCCTTTGCCTGGGTTTGACTGTGCAGATACTCCAGGCAAGAGGGAACAATATAAGCAAATGAAGAGAGGTAAGGAAGTGAATTTGGGGTGTTAATGGTAAACAATCCATGGTAAAGAATTGTGAGAAGAAATGCAGAGAAATAAGAGCTAGAAAACGGAAAATGCTTTGAATTTCATTAAAGGAAATTAGATGTAATCTTATTAATATTTTTAACTGGTAAATTAAAATTTGTTAATGATTAGAGCAATTATATATTCTGCTGCCTCTAAGAGAAGATTAGACGTGTCTCCTTTCCTCTCCTCGGGTCCATCTTTCACAAAAAGGAATTGATATGATTAAAGGATCATAATACATGGGTGTAGCTGTCTTCTCCTCTCTTCCTTCCATGAAGCCAGAGTGTGATAAGATCAAAGATATGTATTTGAGCATTAGGGGAGTGAAACAGACAGGTCATACAGTTTGCTTTGATCTAGAAGTATGCATTTAGCCCTAACTAGCTTCGAAAACGGGTATTCCGCACTGCTTAGTCAAGTCTACTAGAGATTTCTGTATTCGTGTTACGTAAGGAAAGGAAAGACAGGATTTCCATGTGGAATTCACACAACAGAAAAGAGAAAGAGAAAAAAATTAGCTGAACGTGGTGACACATGCCTGTAGTCCTTAGCTACTCAATAGGCTAAGGCAGAAGGATAACTTGAGCCCAGGTATTTGAGGCTGCAATGAATCATGATCATACCACTGCACTCCAGCCTGGGCAAAAGAGCAAGATCTGGTCTCTTAAAAAGCAGTAATAACAGAATTAATAATAACAAAATTCCATTTGCAATAGCATTCAAAAGAATAAAGTACTTAAGGATAAATTTAACCAACGAGGTGAAAGACTTGTACACTGGAAACTACAAAATATTGCTAATAAAAATTAAAGAAGACTTAAATAAAAGACATCCAGTATTCTGGATTGGAAGAAGACTTAATATTGTTAATAATATGACAAAATTATCCAAAGCAATCCACAGATTCAAAGCAATCCCTATCAAAATTACAATGGCATTACAGAAATAGAAGGCCGGGCGCGGTGGCTCAAGTCTGTAATCCCAGCACTTTGGGAGGCCGAGGCGGGCGGATCATGAGGTCAAGAGATCGAGACCATCCTGGCTAATATGGTGAAACCCCCGTCTCTACTAAAAAAAAACAAAAAACTAGCCGGGCGAGGTGGTGGGCGCCTGTAGTCCCAGCTACTCCGGAGGCTGAGGCAGGAGAATGGTGCGAACCCGGGAGGAGGAGCTTGCAGTGAGCTGAGATCTGGCCACTGCACTCCAGCCTGGGCAGCAGAGCGAGACTCCGTCTCAAAAAAAAAAAGAAAAGAAAAATTCATCCTAAAATTCATATGGAGAGAGAGAAAAGACAACCCATAGAATGGGAAAAGTATTTGCAAATCATGTATCTACTAAGGAATTAATACCAGACTATATAAAGAACTCCTACAAGTCAACGACAAAAAACCCCAATTCAAAAATGGGCAAAAGTTTTAATAAATATTTCTCCAAAGAAGATAAATAAAAATGAAAAAAGAATGAGTTTATGTACTTTGCAGGAACATGGATGAAGGTGGAAGCTATCATTCTCAACAAACTAACACAAGAACAGAAAACCAAATATCACATGTTCTCACTCATAAGTGGGAGATGAACAATGAGAACACATGGACACAGGGAGGGAAACAACACACACCAGGGCCTGTCAGGGGGTGGGGTCCGAGGGGAGGGAAAGCATTAGATAAATAACTAATGTGTTGCTTAAAACACAGATGATGGGTTGATGGGTGTAGCAAAGCACCATGGCACATGTATACCTACGTAACATACCTGCATGTTCTGCACATGTATCCCAGAACTTAAAGTAAAATAATATATACATGTGGTGAAGACATTAAAAAATGGCCAATACACATATGAAAAGATACTCAACATCACTAATCATTAGGGAAATGCAAACCAAAATCACAATGAGATACCACTTCACAACCTCTACAATAGTTGTAATTTTTTAATTAATTAAACAAAACAGAAAATAACAAGTGATGAGGATGTGGAGAAATGGAACCCTCATACATTGTTAGAGGGGATAGAAAATGTTACAGCTGCTTTGTAAAACAGTTGGGTGGTTCCTCAAAAAAAAAAAAAAATCTAAACATAGATTTACCAACATATCCCAAAAATTCCATTCCTCTGTACCCAAGAGAATCAAAAGAAGAGATTCAAACATTATCTGTACAATTATGTTCATGGCAGCATTATTCACAGTAGCCAAAAGGTAGAAATTACCCAAATGTCCATCAAGAGATGAAGAGATAAACAAAATTTCCCTCCCCTTGGACCCCACCCCCTGACAGGCCCTGGTGTGTGTTGTTCCCCTCCCTGTGTCCATGTGTTCTCATCGTTCATCTACCACTTATGAGTGAGAACATGTGGTATTTGGTTTGTGTATCTCACAAACATACACACACAACAGTTTGTTAAGCAGCTTTAAAATGAAGTTAAGGTATGATACATGCCATAATGTGGATGAATCTTGAAAATATGCTAAGTAAAATAAGCCAGGCATTAAAGGGCAAATACATTATTTCACTTATATGAAATATCTAGAATAGGCAAATTCATAGAGACAGAAAGTAGATTAGAGGTTACTTAAGAGCTGGGGGACAGGAGAATGAAAAGTTAGGGCTTAATGGTTACAGAATTTCTCTTTGAATAATGAAAACGTTTTAGAGACAGATAGTGATGGTCATTACATAACATTATAAACATAATTTAATGCCACTGAATTGTACATGTAAAAGTGGTCAATATGGCAAATTTTGTTATTTCACCACGATTTTTAAAAATCAGTAAGATATCAAAACCACTGAATTGTACACTTGAAACAGGTGAATTGTTTGGTATGTCAATCACGTCAGTAAAGCTGTTTTAAAACAAAATAGGAAGATGCTGGGCACAGTGGCTCACGCCTGTAATCCCAGCACTGTAAGAAGCCAAGGCAGGTGACTAACCTGAGGTCAGGAGTTCGAGACCAGCCTGGTCAACATGGTGAAACCCCGTCTGTCCGGAGCCGTGCGGCCCAGCCATAGCGATATAATTGACAACTGATGCCTAAGCTCTATAAGTTTCCACACTGTGCCTCCTCCCTAGAATTACCTTAATCTTTATACTGATAACTCATGCGCCGAGACAAAATGGCGCTCTTCTGGGTTCTTCACCATCCACTTTCCCGTGCCCGGGAAAGTGAATCAACCTACTGCGCAGGCAACTCCACGCCCAGGAAGATTACCAACCGATGACGCAGGCGCAGCTGTATCTGAAATAGCCCGCCCCCCGTCACCGCCCTGGCCCAACCTCTTCCCCTGCCAGCCTATATAAGGCATTGCACTGCCACCATTAAACGAGACTTGATCAGGCTATTTGTCTTGTCTCCATTTCTTGTGTCTCTTGTCTCTCCAAATTCCCACCCCCTCCTCCAGGATTAGCGTTGACGATCCCGCGGGTCGGGACACCCGTCTCTACTAAAAATACAAAAATTAGCTGGGGATGGTAGTGTGTGCCCATAATCCCAGCTACTGGGGAGGGTGAGGTAGAAAAATCACTAGAACCCGGGAGGCGGAAGTTGCAGTGAGCCAAGATTATGCCACTGCACTCCAGCCTGGGCAATAGAGTGAGACTCTGTTTCAAATTAAAGAAGGAAGAAACTCTTCTTAAAAATTACACACAAGTTTGACAAGGTGGGTGATACATACAGGCCTATTAGAACTAAAAATGGGGCCGGGCGTGGTTGTTCACACCTGTAATCCCAACACTTTGGGAGGCCAAAGCAGGAGGATTGCTTGAGTCCAGGAATTCAAGACCAGCCTGAGCAACATGGCAAAACTTCGTCTCTACAAAAATACAAATATAAAAATGGGCCAGACACGGTGGCTTGTGCCTGCAGTCCCAGCTACTTAGGAGACTGAAGTGGGAGGGCCACTTTAGCCCAGGAGATGAAGGCTGCAGTAAGCCTAGATGACGCCACTACACTCCAGTCTGGGCAACAGAGTGAAACCCTGTCACACACACACACAAAAAAAAAGAACTAAAAATGGGAGCCTGACTATCCCCCCCAAATAATTATAACACCAACCTTCTATACTTAAAAGAAGCTTTGATTTCTACTATATCACAAAATCACAAAACAAAGGTATCCTTAAAAAAACCTAGTTCCCCCATCCAGGCTAAATCAGAAATTCAGGAAAAGTGTACTGTACAGCTGACATTTCAGGTAAATTATACCTACTGATTATTCTAATTTGGGGTAAATATGAACATGGAACAATAAATATTAAAAATATTAAGTGTCTATAGAGGGGTAGATAGTTATCTTGTCATATGATGATACCCTAAGTAGTATAAAGAAAATGAACCAAAACAATGCTAAGGGTTATAAAAATCATTACTGAGCACCGCATTCATAATGTCTGAGATAGTTTAAAAGATGCCTTAAGAAGTTACAGCTGAGAGTTCAGAAATTCAATGATAGAACCAGAAGAATCATGTATTAATTACCTGAATATTTCTTATTTCTATGCTGCATTTGAAAAAAAATACTGATTATACATTCAACTTATTCCCGAAAAAAGTTCATTACCAATATTTAACAAAGTGCTTTTATACAAAGATATGTTCTAAAAAATTATATCCATCAAAACATCCATTTCAAGCACACCATATGATTAAAATAATTTGAATATAAAAGACAAATTGCAAAAGACTTTATATTCATTACAACAATTGAAAAAGATAATAATAATCACTACACTACTGCCCTTGACAAAAATCAAGGACATATAAGGGACCAATCAGATCTGTTGTACTGGTAGATAAATGACATGCTATTCTGAATATGCTATCAGTGTTATTTCACAAAGTACTACATCATCTCATGATAACAATACCTTGACTTTCTTCAGTGCTGTATACACTTAAATGACTTCACTTGTGGCACACACTTTCTGAGGTATCTGCCACATCGCCTCTCTTTTTCTGAAAATCTCCCCCTCAGTTCTCAGGGGTGGGCCAAGTGCATATTGTGAGGCCCCATTTAACTAGTCAGAGTTAACTGAACCAATATGGAAACCTGACCTAAGCTGGGGGACAATTTAAAACCTAACTCAGAGTCAGTCTGCAGATGATTACAAGAATTAACATACAAACTCAGCAAGTGTTGAGGCAAACATCATACTACGACGCTAAAAGCAAAAGAGAAAATCAGTTCCACATAATGAAAGAGAAAAACAAAGCAGATGCATACAGAAAGGCAAAGACAATGAGTAAAGGAAGTGTTCCCACAGTTTCCTTATTCCCGGGGTTCTGGCGATTCCTGACATTTGATTGCATCCCTGCCTTGTATTCCCCGAACAACCCTGAATCTTACACTAAATACTTGGTTTTCAGCTCACAACCAGACAGTTGTGAGCTGCCAAACTAATACATAATTTAGTTATCATAAAATCCATAAGGTACACATTATTAACCCTCATTAATATAAGGCCTAAAGATAGTATGTGACTTGCTGGCCTAAACTTGACTAGTAAGTCACAGTACTACTATGTACTGTGAGCTAGCTCACAGTAGCTAGCTCAGGGAACGACACACCAACTTACAAGTAATAGCTTAGAAGTAGTAGTTTTACGTAAATTATGACAACTTGTCCAAACTTCAAGAATGTGATATAAAAATAAATAAATAAAATAGAATCCTTTAATTACTGTCTTAATGTACTCTATTTTTAAAAGTACTTCTTGGCAAAAAAAAAAAAAAAAAAAACTGGTACTAAGAACAAACTTCCTGTGTGATAATAATAATCTCAGCAGGCATTATTTTATTGGGAGCTATCTAGGCCAAGTACCATACCAAGAACTTCCCATTTTACAGGAAAAAAAAAAAAAAAGGTTTAGAAAGATAACATGAATTTCTGAATATTACATACCTAGTAAGTGGCAAAGACAGGATTAAAACTCAGATCTATCAGGCTCCAAAAATCTTTCCAATACAACAAGTTGCCTCTTTATTCCCAAAAGGTTTGAAATAAACACAGATGCTGAAATTCAGACATTCAAAAATGAAATAATTCTAAATTAAATTAAAAAATCTCTTTGAAACTGAAAAGAACAAAGTATGTTTCTATCTGAGTTCCTAAAACACTGCCTGGGGTTCATTGTGTACTGTTTAATGAACAGATAAATGAGTAATTCTAGAAGAAAAAGAACTCAAAGTTCCAATACAAAATGCCTGGTATACCTTGCAAGGTACATCTTTCTTCCTGCTCTATGTAGCCCAAGATCCAAAAACAGAGTCTCCTTCAATTCTCCCATCCAACCTCCTTCCTACCTACAACTACTGGCCAGGTGGTAGGAACACAGATTGCAAGCCACTAGTGATAGCTACAATGGCGTAAGAAGGAAAGTGTCCAATAGAAAGAGAGAGTGGAAAGGCAGAGGCATAAGTGAGAAGAAAAGATAAGAAATAAAGACAGAGTCTGAAGGAGTAAAATAAGAGGCCTAGAAGAGAACAGAGAGTGCTGGAGCAAGAGATTTTAACCTTCCCTTCACCCATTATTTTCCTTCTTCCCTTTCTTCTCGAATTTCTCCAGTAGGTTTTCATTCTACCATTCCTCCTCTCTTATCTGCAGTGGAATAACATAAGAATCTGGAACCAACAGTAGGGCAGGGAAAGAAAATAATAATCCATGCAAAAGGGAGACTAGAAGAGAATAGGGAAGAATGAGAAAAGAGTAGTTAATAAAGTCATGTTAAAATTATTATCAATTATGTCAGGCTCTGTGTCTAAATTCTGTAAATAAAATACACTATGTACTTTTAAATTGATATACAGTAAAAGATTATGAAATATACTGTGACTATACATTAATGAGTTAAAATATACAAAGAACAAAGTTACAGGTGGTATATTTCTGAGACTTTTTACAATCACAGACACATGAAGGTAAAAACAGTATTATTCACCTTTAAGCACCAGTATATTTCATATTAAAATTTTTTAACAGATTGTTTTGTTTTGTTTGAGACAGAGTCTCGATCTGTTGCCCAGGCTGGAGTGCAGTGGTATGATCTCAGCTTACTGCAACCTCCGCCTCCAGGGTTCAAGCAATTCTCATGCCTCAGTCTCTAAAGTAGCTGGAATTACAAGTGTGCGCCAGCATGCCCAGCTAATTTCTGTATTTTTAGCAGAGACGGGGTTTCACCATGTTGGCCAGGCAGATCTTGAACGCCTGACCTCAGGTGATCTGCCTGCCTTGGCCTCCCAAAGTGCTGGGGTTATAGGCATAGGCCACCGCACCTAGCCTGAGTTATTATTAAACAAAGTTTCAAAACAGTCCTTGTGCATATATGGTCTTGACAACATAGCAAGCAGTAACACAGACCCATACATACACAAATACACATAGAAATGCTGAATGAAACAGACAACCATGAGAAATTTTAAATATACAATCAAACTAATGAAGGAGAGAAGAAAGGAAGAGAAATCCCCAAGAATTAAAGAAAAATAAACAAAACTTTAAACACAGGAACAGATGCTGCAAAAGCAAAAGTCCTGGACACAGGCGCTAACAGGTAGATCCACAAGGAACGAAGGTATCACTGGTGGCTTAACAGAGGTGGAGGACTGGAATGATTACCTCTCATTAAAACCAGGACCCTTTCTCCATGTCAGGGAATAATAAAAATTCTGATTCTTGGTCCAGTGAAGCAACCTAGGGTGTTGGCAGGGGGCAGCATAAGGGGAAAACATGAGGGTTTGGAGTCTGAATCCACACTGCCCATGTGGTAAAGAAATCCTTTGCCAAAAAATATTAAATCTAGTTCCTATCCCACAGAAGCAAAAACATTCAGAGGGAATAGAACTCATCCCAGAAAAATCTACCTCCGTCAAAAGTGAGCTCACAATTTAAAATAAAAATTAAACTAAATGAAGAAATAGAACATCAAAATGGGGAAAGTTGGCAATCAAAACAAATGGGAAGATTAGTACCCCCAAGAACTCAAGAGAATAATACAATCTGAAAAATATCGTAAAGTGGGTAACAATGATTCAAGAAATAGAAGAAATACAAATGATAATGAAAGAACAGCGATTTGAAAATTAACCAAGTAAAACTTCAAAAAATGAAAAATACTGCCACTGAAATGTAATGATATATTAACATGTGCATATAGGACAAAATAATGAATTTTTAAGTCACCAATTTACTTCTCTATGCTGTTTTAAGTACTCAAACTTTTTTTAAAAATACTCTGAAGCAATAATTCAAAAACAGGGGAAAGTACAGACGGAGAATCATACACTCCTTCAAGAATACAGTTTAATAAGGTATGAATTCCTCCCATGAAAAAGCACATTTACCTCAAATTTTATATATCATGTAAAATGTTGCTAGATGCCTCATACACTTTGACTAAGAAATAGCGTTCTAAAGGATACTAAGAATATAGCCGTGTACTCTGGCACTTATTAAGTATAAATTTAAACTAAATTATATACAATCACAGAAAATATCATGGTTAAAAAATTGGCCTTTTAAGTCATAGGATACCTTGAGAATGTTATTTTCACATCCACAATCCCAGCATCAAGAAACTCTACCTCCTATGACACACTAGAGGAACAATAAGGAATTAAGATACAGTGTTCTAATTACTGGGCGAACTATAAATATACTACACAGATTTTAAAATATAACTCCCCTGAACATTAATCTAACACATTTCCATTACCGCAATAAACTTGCAACTTTAATCACAAAGAGTTAATGAAGGTAACAAAGCAGCTACAGATTTTTAACAATTTTCATGAAATCACTTTTGGCTGGGTGCAGTGGCTCATGCCTGTAATCCTAGCACCTTGAGAGGCGGAGGCAGGCAGATCACTTGAGGTCAGGAGTTTAAGACCAGCCTGGCTAACATGGTGAAACCCCATCTCTACTAAAAACACAAAAACTAGCCAGGCGTATTGGCACACGCCTGTAATCCCAGTTACTTGGGAGGCTGAGGCAAGATAATTACTAGAACCTGGGAGGTGAGGCTGCAGAGAGCCAAGATCGTGTCACTGCACTCCAGCCTGGATGAAACAGCAGGAGTCTGTCTCAAAGAAGCCAATCACTTTCTCACACAGAAAAGCTAAAATGTGGGGGAAAAAAAGATCAGCCTGTTACTGTGTGTATATAGAAGGAAGTAGACATAAGAGACTCCATTTAGTTCTGTATTTGAGATGCTATTAATCTGTGACCCTACCCCCAACTTTGTCCTTGCAAGAGACACGTGGTGTGGTGACCCAAAGTTTAATGGATATTGGGCTGTGCAGGATGTGTCTTTGTTAAACAAGTACCGAAGGCAGCTTGCTGATTAAGAATCCTGCCCCTCCCTGGGCAATGGAACATCTCCGGGTAAAACCCATTGTGTGCTTTGTTTACTGAGTAAGGAGAAAACCGCCTTTAGGAATAAGGTGGGGCTTGCTGGAGCAATACTGCTAAAAGGTTTATGGAGATGTTCGCATATGCATCTCAAGGCACAGCATTTTCCTTTAAACTTATTCATGTTACAAGGATTTTTGTTCGTATGTCTTACTGCTGATTTCCTCCCTACAATGATCCTATTGTCCAGCCACTCCCTTAACTTTTTGATGGTAAAGATAAATTATCAATAAATACTAAGGGAACTCAGAGGCCGGTGCCGGCGTGAGTCCTCTGAAAGCTGAGCGCCGGTCCCCTGGGCCCCACTTTTCTATACTTTGTCTCTGTGTCTTATTTCTTTTCTCAAGTCTCTCGTTCCACCTAACGAGAAGCACCCACAGGTGTGGAGGGGCAGGCCACCCCTTAACTAAAATGTTGTAGTTTATATAATTTTTTTAATGATTATACCTGCATGGTATTTATTGGCCTCCAAACAATTGGAAATTTATTTCAACCAAGGTTCTCTTAAGTCTTCGTTATTTGTGTGTTACTCCAGAGAAAGTTAATTTGTATCAATTTACAGTGTAGTGGTCACGATCGGGGAAAATGATATTTTTCTACTAACTACAAGTCACTGAAGAGGCACTTCAGAACTTTTCTTTTATGCCCACTATACAAGACAAACCTTGCTGACATCTCACTATCTCGAGAATCAATTTTTTTTCTTTTTTTTGAGACAGAGTCTCGCTCTGCACCCAGGCTGCAGTGCAATGGCATGATCTTGGCTCACTGCAATCTCCACCTCCCAGGTTCAACTAATTCTCCTGCCTCAGCTTCCTGAGTAGCCAAGTAGCTGGGATTACATGCGCCCACCACCATGTCCAGCTAATTTTTGTATTTTTAGTAGAGATGGGGTTTCACCATGTTGGCCAGGCTGGTCTCAAACTCCTGACTCCTGACCTCAGGTGATCCACCCACCTCAACCTCCTGAAGTGCTGGGACTACAGGCAGGAGCCACCGCGTCCAGCCTTGAATCAAAATTTAAATAAAGTATCCAGGAGGGGCCTAAAGAATGAGTGTAATCCGGATGGATCTTAGTCTAAATTTATGCCCTGCTCTTTAGTATAGTAACTCCAGATATATGTTCCACAGATGCAATAACTTCTATTCTTTGGTCAGTGCAGAATATAATTTATACTTCCTGAAAGCAACTTTGTCTATTCATGAAGATAGCTGCTTTTTATTTGTCTTTGTCTATTTTGAATATATAATCCACAGGTTTACAGACTTTTGCAATGAATACATTTCAACTTGTATTTCATCAGCAAACATTTGAAAAGATGTTATTTCACAGGCTATTTTAAATTCTTTGTTGGTCAAATTAATAGTAGTGGGCAATTTTCTTATAGAAAGCAATTCCAAACATAATGAGCAGATGCTTGTCAGCTCTAATCAATAAGCTATATGCCTTGTCCTTTTCCCTGTATCTGAGGATCATGTACTGCTTTATTGTCCATGTCCCTCAAGCAACAGTCACAAGAGATTACCGGAAAGAAAAAGATTACAAGATCAGATTTGTCATTCCCCAACTCCAAAAGGCCAAAACATTTCAAGGGCTATGTTTTCAAATAAGATTTATATCCTACAATATCCTTTGAGGTTTTCTTACTAGAATGAAACATATATTTTAGGAGTTAATGATTTAGTTGGAGTGGAGAGAAACAAGCAAGTCACAGGATTTTCAAAAAGTATAACAATTCAGTTAAGAGTATACATTAACTAATGTTGCCCTAAGTTTTATCAGTTTTTAATTTTTTTTAATTTCAAGGGAAGAGGCTTTAACATGAGAAATAAAATATATGCCAGTCCATTATCTACATATTCTTCATCTTGGCCATGAGGTCTTCCAAGCTTTCCAGAATCTTCCTGTTACCTCAGTGACAGAATCGTCTTGCTTTTTCAGAATTGTGTATGCCACTGTAACTCCTTCAGCTAAGTCTGGAATTTTTCAATTCCTCTCTGAAACCTCAGATAGCAACTCAATACCCCACTCAGTATCTTCACAGATTCTCTCTTCCTCTTCTTGTATAACCTCATTTGGGCAGCGCTGCTACCTTTTTCTTACATTCTTTCTGCAACTTCTGTCATAATAAAAAAATTCTTAACTGATATTACAATCAGAACCTCCCATCTATTTGAACTTGGGTATATTATCCTCTAGACCCTAGTTTCCCCTTTTCTCTGAAACTAGAAATATTAATACATAATTAACACTTATAAACATTCAGGAGACAAGACAATACCTACTAATATCCCAACAAAAACGGCATCTCTTAAACAGAAAAAGAAACAAAAAAACTCAAGAATTCAGGGGATTAAGTCTGCTTTGTTCACTATTTTAAACCCTGTTACTTTGTAAGTCACTTAAACAAATGAGTATTGTATGTGGCAGACTGCTTAGTTACCTAAGAACTAATCTTCCCTTCTTCCTCATTGACAGACCCTATTTCTGGGTAGTGGCAATTTGTTTTACCCCAGATGATGAATTATAATTGGTATATGCCAGTCATGGTAAGTCCTTTCCCCTTTTCCACTGTTTGGTCAGGCATCTGTGTGAAACTTGCTTTGTATTATTTTCACCAATAATAGAAAGGGCCCGAGAGCTTCTAGGAAGGGTCTTTTCTCTAATGAGTAAGAACAAGGAGAAAGCCCTTTCTCGAATGCTCTCTCTCTACTCTAGATATTACCACGATGATATGCTCTTTTAGAAGCTGGCCTTGCAACCATAAAAGGAAAAACAGAAGAGCTTCAGAGACCTGGCAATCTAACACTTTGACACTGCTGAGCCAGAGAACCAACCCTGGGATTGCCTGCCTCAAGACTTCTTATTTAGTAATAAATGTTCTTGTGTTTTCGATCACTGTTAGTTGCATTCTGTTATGGCCAAGTAAATGCTTTTAAAAAATATTAAGCATGAAGTCAAAATATAATTCTCTACAGTGAAACATAAGCTTACCCGGAAATTTTGCCAAGTTTATCACTAGTCTATAACTTATTTCTGCATCTGTAAATTCAAACTACATGTGTTTGTAGCACTTATTCTCACTTAGGCTATCAGAACAGGACACATAATCTTCAGAATAACTCCATTTAACAAGCTTGACATTTTACGTTTTGCATACCAATTTGTCCAAGACACACAACGAACTATGAAGATTAGGTAGCATTACTAGCTTCATTTTAAATAAGAAAACAAAATAATTTATGTGACCTAAATAGTCCATTTATTTACATTTTTAAACTAATTTCTGACAATTTTGTTGGCCCTTAAAATACTCAAATAAATGAAGGAACTGGGATTCACAACCAGACCGTCTAGCATGCAGTCTTTAGCATGAGATCAGAAAGAGCAGGAAAATGTGGGTTTAAAGTTGCTGGGGAAGGCATAAAGAAGTAAAATTTTAAATATCTATAGAAGGATATTACAAGAATAGGAAAGAAAAGTTAGTCACTCTAATATATCACAAAAAGTTTGGTCCTACTAAGAAAATGCTTAATGTATGCATTTTTATAACAAAATAGATTTTGTCTATATAAGCTCCTTCAGCCAAGAATTTGCATTTAGTGTTGAATGATAATTTATGAATGAAATCCCTACTATATCCAGTTTAGCTCTAATCTGCAATTACCAAAATGCATAACAGAATACATAATTCTACAAAATAAAATCACTTTAGGAATTCAATGATCTCTTAAAACGTAGGTAAGATCATCCACTAGAAGACCTGTGGGGTGGGGGAAGGAATAGTATTATGATATTTTAATGTTTTAGGAATGTTTGCTGGCCCTTAAGCATTTAAAAAATGTACAATCTAATCTATATAATCTGTCATGTATGCAACTGACATAGATGTTATCAGATAAAAGGTGACAGATGCCTGTTAATGAATATCTATACCTATCAGACAGGCGATTCTCCAGGTGTATTAGTCTGTTTTCACACTTCTATAAAGATACTACCTGAGCCTGGGTAATTTATAAACAAAAGAGGTTTAATTGACTTACAGTTCCACATGGCTGGGGAGGCTTCAGAAAACTTACAATCATGGCAGAAGGTGAAAGAGAAGCAAGCACCTTCTTCACAAGGCAGCAGGAGAGCAAACAAGCGCAATGCCACTTTTAAAACCGTCAGATCTTGTGAGAACTCCCTCACTATCACGACAACAGCATGGGGGAAATTATCCCCATGATCCAATCACCTCCTACCAGGTCCCTCCCTCAACATGCGGGGGTAACAGTTCGAAATGAGATTTGGATGGGGACACAAAGTCAAACCATATCACCAGACAAAAGACATGGCAGAAAGAATCTTGGACCATTCATACTAGTAGCATGGATTGTACACCCACCATGTCCCAGTCACTGCAGTTAGTACTGATTACTTAATCAAGTATTTTTAAATGGCAAATTTGTAGATAAAATGTAATCTCTGAAAAGTTACATTTTTTAAAGTTTGCCTTAAAAGAAAGCCTAATGTGGTATCTGATTGAAGTCAACAACTGTTTCTGAAGTTCAGGTGCAAAAGGAAATGCGGAATAATCAAGAAAAAATGTTTAAAACACAGGTGTTTTTATTGGAACATAGCCCCATCCATTTGTTTATGTATTGTTTCCATTTGCTTTTACGACATAAGGGCTGAGATGAATAGCTGGCGCAGAGACGGTAGAGCTCACAAACTCAAAAGTATTTATTGTAGCCTTTACGGAAAAAGTTGGCCAATTCTGTTTTAGTCAGTTTCTTTTCCAATACCAGACTCTATTTTTACTATAATTTATTAGTTTTGATATCTGGTAGGAAAAGATACACCCCCTCCCCACCGGGCTGTATAGAAATAAAATAAAATAAAATAAAATAAAAAAGTGTGATATGGGGAAAGAGACAGACATACCCATTAATACACATTTATATGTGTATTTTGTATGTGTATGTATACATGTAAATGTATGTATACTTTTTTTTGGTATATGTATATACACACACTTTTTTTTTTAAAGACAAGGGTCTTGCTCTGTCACTCAGGCTGGAGTGTACTGGCGTGTTCATGGTTCACTACAGCCTCAACCTCCTGGGCTGAAACAATCCTCCAACCTCAGCCTCCCAAGTAGCTGGGACTACACTAATGTTTATATTTTTTGTACAGACAGGGTTTTGCCATATTGCCCAGGCTGGTCTCAAACTCCTGGGCTCAAGGAATCCACCTACCTTGGCCTCCCAAACTGCTGGGATTACAGGCAAGAGCCATTGTGCTCGGCCCATATTTATATTTTTATTTTTAAAAAAGTCTAGTATTAGAAAAGAGACTAATTGACGGGTTGGCAAACTTTTTCTGTAAAGGCCACAGTAAATATTTTAGGCTTCCTGAGCTCTTTAGTGCCAGCTATTCAACTCAGCCCTTGTATAATCAAAACAAAAACAATATGTAAACAAATGGGTGGGGCTATGTTCCAGTAAATCTGTATTTACAAAAACAAGGCAGTAAGCCAGATCCATCTTGTGTGTTAGTCTGCTGATCCCTGAACCAATAGAACAATGTAGCAGAAATGGACTCAGATATAGGTGTTTTAAATGCGTGGGGGAAAGATGAACTATTTGGAAAAAAAACTTTAATCGATAGCTCACACAATTCAAAAAATAATGCCATAATTAGAGAAACAATTTTTAAAATCTATAGTAATACTAGGAAAAAAAATACTAGGAAAAAAATATTATGCATATTCACATAATATTGAAATGGAAAAAGCTGTTTTAGCAACACAAAGTCTTATAGCCAGAAGTATTAATAAGAAGATTTATCTATATAAAAACAAGTCTCCTGTAAGGTAAAAGTAACATGAACAAAGTTTAAGAAAAATAAAACAACATTGGAAAAACATATTTGTAACAAATATTTACATAACAAAAAATTAACACATAGAACATACAGATTTTAGAAATCACTAAGAGAAATATTAATATTAGAAAAATAGGCACTGTCAATTCAAAAAAAACAGAAAACCATATCAAAAATGTCTAACATCTGGAAGTAAATCAGAGATTTTTATACTAATGTAACAAGTATCAATTATTGACCATGGGATAGGCAAAAAAGACTGATAATATTCTGTTCCTAGGAAAAAGGACTCTCATATCCCAGTATTAGAAGTTTAAACTGGTGTCCAGGAGTGGTGGCTCAAGCCTGTAATCCCAGCACTTTGGGAGGCCGAGACGGGCGGATCAGGAGGTCAGGAGATCGAGACCATCCTGGCGAACACGGTGAAACCCCGTCTCTACTAAAAAATACAAAAAACTAGCCAGGCGAGGTGGCGGGCGCCTGTAGTCCCAGCTACTCCGGAGGCTGAGGCAGGAGAATGGCGTAAACCTGGGAGGCGGAGCTTGCAGTGAGCTGAGATCTGGCCACTGCACTCCAGCCTGGGCGACAGACAGAGACTCCGTCTCAAAAAAAAAAAAAAAAAAAAAAAACTGGTATCCTTTGTGGGGGAAGAAATATTATATTATATTGCAGTAACTTTAAATATTTTAAATGTACATTCCTTTTGCCCAAAAACTGCACTTCTGAGCATATGTACAAGCCCTGAAATACTGTATGTTAGAATGGAAAACTGGAAGCTACCTAAGAAATATCGAAATGGTGTATAAATTACGGGATATCCATGCCACGAAACACTACACCCATATATATCCAAACCATGAAACATATGCAGCAAATAAAATGAAGTAGATCTACATGAATTAATAGAAACATCTCTAATGCATACTGTTAAATGAAAAAAGTAGTCACATAAACATGTTAATTATGCCATGTATGTAAATTAATGAAAAAGTTGTACACATTTGTTTATGTACATAAATACTTAAGTAAATGCATAGGAAAAGGGTCTAAAAGGATACATGTCAAACAAGTAAAGAATCAGAGGTAATTTCTGTGCAAAAGAATGGAAATAAGGAATAGGAAAGACAGCACCTCCACTTTTATTTCTGAAAGCAGAGAACCACCTGATTAAAAATACGGAATCTGGGGTCAGACAAACCTGAGTTCAAGTCTAGATGCTTGTCACTTAGCTACATGAACTCATACTAGTTACTCATTTCTTCTAAACCTCACTTGCAAAATGCTGATAATAGTAGAACCTAAGTCATGAGTTGTTTCAATTTTATTTTGTGGAAAAAATATATAACATAAAATATACCATTTTAACTATTAAGTGTACATCAGTGGCATTAATTACATTCATAATGTTGTACAAACATTACCACTATTTCTAAAACTTTATCACCCTAAACAGAACTCTGTAAACATTGAGCAATAATTCCCCATCCCTTCCCCCACCATCACATCCCATGCCTGGTAACCACTAATCTACATTCCATCTCTGTGGAATTTGCCTATTCTACACACTGCATATAAGTAGAATCATGTATGTCTGGCTTATGTCACTAGGCATGTTTTCAAGGTTCAGTGATGTTGCACAGCATGTATCAGAAATTCATCCTTCTTATGGCTAAATAATACTCCATTGTATGCTTATGCCACATTCATTTTATCCATCTACAAGCTAATGGACACTTGGGGTGTTTACATTTTTTGGCTATTGTGCCAGTGCTATGAACACTGGCATGTAAGTACCTGTTTGAGTCCCTCAATGGGTTAAAAATGGGTTTTTAATTAAATAAGAATATATAATACTTAATGTGATATCTGGTGCATAAAATGGCTCAATAAATGTTCATTATACTGTTTTTTAAAATAAACATATATTCATGTACAACTTGTGTATTTTCTTTTAAATAATTATGTCTAAATCAGAGCAAGATCTAATGGTGAGCTAATGACCCAGCTAAAGAAAGTACGTGACCAGGAGGCAGGTATTATCAGTAGAGAATATCTGTGAGTGAGAAACTTAGGTAGCAGTCTTTTGTGCACAGTAGAGGGACATGTTAAACACTGGGCAAAAATATTAATCCACTTGGCACATCATTTCTATCATGCTATCAGAACTTAAATTCACTAAAGTAGCTATCCTTATTCCAGTTTCATTCAGGTGAACGTCTGATAAAATTTTTCCTATAGAAAAAAAAAAGCAGTGGTGAGAATGATACAAATGACTTTGATGGCTGATAGATACATTCTTTATTGTAAATTCCTAACTGACATTCTAGTTCATCTACTTTGCCTCCTATAAATAAGATGACTGAATATACTTGTATCTCTGATTCTGATCAATAAGGCTGAAAGTAAGAGCTTTGTAAATGCACCCAAAAAAGTCTTCATTATTCATTTAACTCTTCATGTATTTAACTCTTTACTGAGCATTATTTAATACCAGATATTGTACTAGAAATGGGAAACATTCTGGGTAGTTACTTAGTCTGTCTTCCCATGGCAACAATTTAATCTCATTACATGCCTTCTTTCAAGCATCCTCGGTTATTACACCATTAATAATGTATAAATCAACAACTGGTTCACCATAAATTTTACATAATAGCTTCCTAGAAGATAAATAACAAAGAAAGAAAAAATAAATATAGGCACTATGTAAATGTATTTCTATCCAGCTGGTAAGAACACTATTATAAAGTTTAACTATTTCGTATGTTTAAAATATGACAAAAAGTGAAAAGTAAAGTTTGGCCACTTTATCTTTTTAAAAGTTTTTCCAAATTAGATTTTGGAAAAAGAAAGAGAATGTAAAGATAATTGTAAGGTCACCTATAAGAATAAATGCAGAAGAAAAGCCAAGAAAACATTTAAAAAGAAATATAAAGGTCCTTACCCTACCGCTCTTAAAGTGTATTCTAAAATTATCAGTTCAAATATAGACAATCTGAAAAATAACCTTACATATACCACAGATATATCAGAATTGGATATTTTTATGTTCTTTGGATGGGGAAGAAGTTTTCTAATCAGAATGCCAAAAGAAAAACCCTAAAGGAAAAGATTTAACTAAATAAAAGATACAGTTTTATTATGTACGAAAGTCATATTTTTAAAAATACTCTAAATTAAAAAGAAAAAATACAAATGGGGGAAATATATGTAATCTACAATGGTCAGAGGGTTGCTAACCCTAAAATTCAAGGAGCTCTTACAATGTAGTAGGAAAAAAACGAACACTAAAATAGAAAATTGGGCCAATGTGTAAGGTGTTTTTGGTTTTAGAGTTGGGATGTCACTATGTTGCCTAGGCTGGTGTCAAACTCCTGGCCTCAAGTGACCTTCTGCCTCAGCCTCCCTAACAGCTAGTATTACAGATGTGAGCTACTGTGCCTGGCCCTGTAATTTCAAAAATAAATTATAAATGATTTTAAAACATATTTTTCAAGTCATAAACTAACAGTATAATGAACAGAATAATGATTTTTTTAAATGAAGTATATCAAGTAATTGAGAGATCTGGTTTCAGAGTCAGAAAAACCCGACTACAAAACTTGGCTCCATCATTAAATAAGTTACTTAACCTATCTAATTCTCCATTTCTTTACGGAGACTAAACTATTTACTAACTCAAAGGTATTAGCAAGATAAGTATTTTATAAATAAATGAGATAAAAACTTCAAAGAGGGGCTGGGCGCGGTGGCTCATGCCTGTAATCCCAGCACTTTGGGTGGCCGAGGTGGGAGGATCCTGATGGGCGGATCAGGAGTTCGAGACCAGCCTGGCAAACATGGTGAAACCCCATCTCTACCAAAAATACAAAAATTAGCCAGGCATGGTGGTGCATGTCTGTAATCTCAGCTACTCAGGAAGTTGAGGCAGAACTGCTTGAACTCAGGGGGCAGAGGTTGCAGTGAGTCAACGCGGTGGCTTAAGCCTCTAATCCCAGCACTGTGGGAGGCCAAGGC
>NC_045434.1:84226924-84313988 GCF_002776525.5 Piliocolobus tephrosceles
TCAGGAGTTCGAGATCAGCCTGACAACATGGAGAAACCCCATCTCTACTAAAAAAAATACAAAATTAGCAGAGCGTGGTGGCGCATGCCTGTAATCCCAGCCACTCAGGAGGCTGAGGCAGGAGAATCGCTTGAACTCGGGAGGTAGCGGTTGCGGTGAGCTGAGGTGGCGCCATTGCACTCCAGCCTGGGCAACAAGAGCGAAACTCTGTCTCAAAACAACAACAACAACAACAAAACTTTAAAGAGACAAGAGCTGGCTATAAGATGACTGATAAAAATAGGGAGAAGTTCAACGTATAAGGAAAAGAATGATGCCAGTGGAGACTTCAGAAGAATATTTTAACATGCTAAAATATGTGGGTGGGACTGAGACAGGTAGCACATGTGATCTGTCCATGGTCCTGAACCTCCATTAAAAGTTAGGACAATAGTTCATTCTAATTGTGAAATACTGATGATACTTCCTCAAAGTTCCCTAGGAATTCTCAGATAAGCACTAAAGGAAAAGAATGGAAGAAACAAGGGGAAAAAAACAACCCAAAGCTTTTGGAACAGTTTGGCCAGTGAAAGATGACACATTTGGGATTGGGGGGTAGTGGTGGGGGGAGGTGTTTCCTGGTTTGACAGTTTTCAAATATTCACCTACACCAAAAAAAATAAAAAGGAAGAATATTTCCCCCACTTTGTAAATTTGAAAGAAATAGTCTTACAGAAAGACTATGGAATTACATATATTTGGGTTTGCAGCAATTCTGTCGTATATATCTCCCAAAATGGCTGATAAAAACCAACAATATACAGTTCATGAAGAGGGGAATAGAGACGTAAGGAGTGAAGGAAAGGAACCCCCCAGTGGCCACATCTCCACAAAAATTCTCCACCTTCCACACCTTATAATAGCTATGATCCAAAAGTAGACACCTGATCCAAACTATTCCAATCAGATTCTCTTTTTCTAAATTAAAAGAAACAGAGACTAGAAGTCACAGGAGAGGATCCTTAGGAAGACCATTTAAAAAAGTGATTACTTTCATAACTTAAATGTGGAAATTTCAACTGGGCAGTCTCAACCCAAAGAGAAATGAAGTGTTACGTCTTCCAAACAACTAGAGGGAAAAACTAAATCTGGCAAATATACTGACTTAATCTAAAAGATAGTGAGAACATATGGAAAAATAAATATAGAAAAAGCTTTTTAAATGGTAGAAATACATCCAAATAAATCTGTATTTATAATAAATGTAAATGGCCTCCCCGCTCTGTTAAAAATACAAAGATTTCACACGACAGGAGAAAAATCCAGTTATATGCTGTTTCCAAAAACTATCTAAACAGAAGAATACAGAAAGAATGAAAATGAAAGGATGGACCAAGATAAACCAGGTAAATAATATCCAAATAAAGGTATATTATTTATATTAATATGAAGAGAAAGGGAGAACTTTAAGGCAAAAAGTTTCACTACAGATAATGACTGTCATTAGAGAAAGGTGCAATTCATCAGGAAAACACAGAAATTCTACACTTTATATACCTAACTGACCTAGTCTCAATGTATAAAATGGGCAAAAACTGACAAGAGTTACACAGAAAAATGGGCAAACTTGCCATTAAGCTAGATAATTTTAACACCTGTCTCAGTAATTGATAAGTGAAGCATACAAAAGTTTGAACAATCTAAGTAACAAGCTGAATCTAGTAGACACAAATGCAATACAACTACAGAAGAAATACTATTTTGAAATACAGAACATTTTTAAATCTTAAATACTAGAGTATGATACAAATAAAAAATATTTTAAACTAATGGCTTTTTTAAAAAAGCATTGCAAATAACTCTAAACAACTCACAAGTCAAAAACAAAAATAAGAAAACAGAAGACATTTAGAATGAAATAATAATAAAAAGACAACATATCAAAACATATGAGATGCAAGTAAGGTGGTATTTAGAAATCTAAAGTCTTAATACTTACATTAGAAAGCAATAATGCTAAAAATTAACAAGCTAATCATAGAACTTTAAAAGATGGAAAAGAGAAAAGTAAAAGAAAGATAATACAGATAAGAGTAGACATTAATAAAATTAAAATAACTATTAGAGAAAATCAACATTAACAAAAATTCACACAATTGATAAACCTCTAAAAGGAGTGATGAAAAAAAGATGACACAAACAATATTAGAAATGAAAAAACTGTGTACAATTACAGACATTAAGAGAGTAAACAGAAAATCACTGTGAAAAAATTTATGCCAATAAACCTTAAAATTAAAAGTGGGCAAATTCCTAGAAAAACTCAACTTGCCAAATGACCAACAATAGAGAACTTGAACAATCCTATCTCTAATAAAGAAATTGAATCCATAATTTAAAATCTTTCCAGAAAGAAAACTCCAGAATGAGATGGATTTATCACTAAATTTTTCCAAACGTCTCAATATTAAATGTAGAAATGGCACCAACATTATTTGAGGGACTACATCTCATTCTTTTTTATGAGGACAGCATAATGTTAATACCTAAAACTTACAAGGGCAGTATTACAAGACTACAGACTAATCTCTCTGGCAAATATAATCCAAAAAAAATCCTAATCAAAGCATTAGTAAATCAAATCCAGAAATATGTTATCCATCACAACCAAGATGAGTTTAATCTAGGAATTTAAGACTGATTCAATATTCAAACTTCAATGTTAATCACCACATAACGGAATTTAAAAACTGAAAACTCATAAGACCCTCTCAATAAGCGCAAACAATTGATAAAATTCTGTAACAGTTTCTATTAAAAATTTAAAATCTCTTAGAAAACTAGGAATAGATACACTGGATAAAACTCTTAAGTAGTTTTTTGTTTGTTTTTTGAGACAGAGTCTCACTCTGTCGCCCAGGCTGGAGTGCAGTGGTGCAATTTCGGCTCACTGCAAGCTCCGCCTCCAGGGTTCACAGCATTCTCCTGCCTCAGCCTCCAGAGTAGCTGGGACTACAGGCACCTGCCACCACGCCCGGCTAATTTTTTGTATTTTTAGTAGAGACAGGGTTTCACCGTATTATCCAGAATGGTCTCGATCTCCTGACCTCGTGATCCACCCGCCTCAGCCTTCCTAAGTGCTGGGATTACAGGCGTGAGCCACTGCACCCAACCACTCTTAAGTAGTTTTTAACTTAACTTCTAAGCCAATATTGCCAGAGAAAAGATTCAAACTAGGCCACTCAGACTGCCTTTAGAGCCCAGGCTTTCTCCACTACACTACAGCAGTGGTTGTTACACTGTCTCTACAAAGCTTTTGAAAAGCAATGTACTGCCTTGAACACTTTTAAATTATAGCTCAAATATTTAATTACAGGTTTAAATGGACGCAGATGATGTTAATTTCCAACCTATTTCAGATTGCATATGTGCTTTAAATGGAATTCCATCAAAACCTGGAATTTATGAAAATTGATGGAAAATGTCCACCACATAATCTAATTGGCAAAGCCAGTCCTCACTGTCAAAATGGCAAAAGTAAGACTTGTTCTCTAACACTCAACTGAGACTTGAGGGGAATACCAGGAAGTGAAGGTAGAACCCCAATATTCTGGGATTCCAAAACAGCCTTTGAAATTCCCTTTTGTTTCTTGCATGGGATCGAGTTCTTGGAATTAGTACTACAAAGTATTGACTTTGTTCAATTTAGTACTTCAATTAGTATTAAACTTTACTAAGAAGTAAACCATACTACAAATTGTATATCCCTAATTGCATTTTGGGGTCCTAGGTCATGAGTTCTTAAAAATAATAGTAGTACTTGAAATAACATATATTATTATAAGCACAATAAACTTTAGCTCATCAGGGTAAATTAAAGAGGAGCATGACAGGTAAACATATTTATATTTGACTTTGATATTTATTTTTGTACTTTATTTTGAATATCAGTATGTCTGACATTCTTGGAATTTTTAGCACTGTCAAGGCATTAAGTGATTTAAATTTAAATGAGCCCAATATGAAGATGTGATTTTAGAGGAGCAGAAGTTACATTCTTTTCTTCAGGCTTAAAACCAATAACATCACCATTCAGACTTAACTGGGCAAGTTGTGGTCCTAGCCTTTTGTTTTTTAAGCTTACTATCTTGTAATTTTTTTTATTTAATGAAGTATTTTGTGTAGAAGGTATTTCCTGAAGGTTAAATTAGGATGTAAGACAGATCTGTAGTTCTTGCTTCCATTACATCTTTCTTTTGGTCTTCATGGACATGAGGATCCTGCTGCCTTGATGGCATTAGTTGTAAACCTGTGTTCTCCCAACTCCATAAACCTTCATTAGCTCAATTTTGAGATAATAAAAAATTGACTGGAAATTTAAAATTCAAACTACTATCTTTAGATAAATTCTGTTCTCTTTTGACGATGTATTCTAAAAGAAAGGAAATAAGTTACAGTGATGGAGGTACTGCTTTCATAAAACAGTTTTTTCAGTATGTTGATAATTTCTATACTAATTTTAATAATAGAAAACTTAGTAGATTGCTACTGTTTTATATCCTAAAGTTAAAATAGCATGGAAATACCTGTAAAAGGTCTGACCATACCAGAAAATTAAAGTTACGATATTTAACTATCATTTTCTTACTTCATATATTAAAGTAATATAATTTATATTATAAATTAAATGGTTTAATTATTTGTAATTCCAAAAGATATATTTAACTGGAGGCTTTATATCTGGAGACATTAGCTTTATTTAATTAAATATGCTGCATTATCACCCCAGAAATTTGTCAGCAATTTAAGGCTCTTTGTGGAGACAGTTTTTTGCAGACTTGCAAATAATTTGATTCACACACAAAAAAAATTTAACATACTGTACTAAGGCCGGGAACAGTGGCTCACACTTGTAATCCCAGCACTTTGGGAGGCCAAGGTGGGCAGATCACTTCAGGTTAGGAGTTCAAGATCAGCCTGGCCAACATGGAGAAACCCCATCTCTAATAAAAATACAAAAATTTAGCCGGGTGTGGTGGTGTGCGCCTGTAATCCCAGCTACTTGGGAGGCTGAGGCAGGAGAATCAGTTGAACCTGGGAGGTGGAGGTTGCGGTGAGCCGAGATTGTGCCACTGTACTCCAGCCTGGGCCACAGAACAAGACTCCATCTCAAAAGAAAAAAAGATATAAAGTACTGTACTAAATGGAATTAAAACCTTGTTTTAAAACAGACTTATTTGCTATTAGAACAACTCTGACTTTAATGTTTAATTCAAATGAATGTGTTATTACATAGCCTGGTATCAACCATTTTGCTTCAGAGCTCTCAGGCGATGGTAAGAATTTTGCCAGTGGTTTGTAAACTAGTGAAATAAAATACCTGCTTCAATATTTTTTTATAGAAGCTCTTTTTCTTTTGCCCTCTTTCAAGAGCTACAGTCTCAAAACAGTCCCTTTAGTTTTACACCTAAGAGATTTTCACAACACAAGACAGTACCATGGGAACATTTGAGATGGGTGAGAAATATGCCTTTAGTTTATAAAAATGTGAGATGGTTCATTGTGAAATGGGAGTGGAGAGAAAATCCACAGACTTCAGACTGTTCTCAAACAGATGGATTTTAGAAGACTAATTAGGGAAGCTAAAGATCTGAAAACTGATTCCCTTAAAACTATATGCATCCACGGCCGGGCGCGGTGGCTCAAGCCTGTAATCCCAGCACTTTGGGAGGCCGAGACGGGCGGATCACGAGGTCAGGAGATCAAGACCATCCTGGCTATCACGGTGAAACCCCGTCTCTACTAAAAATACAAAAAACTAGCCGGGCGAGGTGGCGGGCGCCTGTAGTCCCAGCTACTTGGGAGGCTGAGGCAGGAGAATGGCGTGAACCCGGGAGGCGGAGCTTGCAGTGAACTGAGATCCGGCCACTGCACTCCAGCCTGGGCGACAGAGCAAGACTCCGTCTCAACAACAACAACAACAACAACAACAACAAAAAAAAACTATATGCATCCACATAGCCCTTGGAAAGTCTTCATGCACCATGGATACAGATACCACAGTTTGCAGACTATTACACTAAATTATCTCCTGAGATTTAGTAGATCTTTTAAAAACTAAAATTGCCAATTTATATTTTAACAAAAAAATCTGATCTTAATTGACTCTCAGGTATAAATGAATGATAAAACCTTAAAAATGGACTGCATTCTGGAAGTTCTGTTTTCTAATAGGGATTGTATGCAGTATGTGAGAAGGATTGTTTTAGCTGAGACAGAAATCAGTTTCTTAGCCTGCTTCTCTTCTAAGGTAAGCATGCCAAGCCAGGGATCCTAGCACAACAGCTCAGGGGGTCAGAACTGCCTCTCAGGGCCTCTGCCTCTCTGGGATAGACCTGCTGCTACTGGTAGCCAAGACTTCATTAGCAGTTATGCAGCCCAGATACTGCACCAAGTCAGCTGTCTGTCTCCTCATCACATCCTCCCAAATTCCAATCCTTTACCTCCACAAACACCATGGCCCGTGTGAATGTGGAGAATAATGAGCCATATGAAAATCTAGGCCAAGCCAAACTGGGAAAGGTAGCCTGGTGCCCTAGTAAAACCCTGTATTGCTGTGGTTTTAAAAAAAGAAAAAGGCAGTCCTTTTAATCAATCATTAGAACTCTTTCTCGTGGTTGGCTGCTCTGGTTTTACACAGAACCAGGTGGGGTGTGAGCAGGTTCAGTGCCCTAACCCTCAGAGTCATTTTTTTTTCCCCCACTCTCGCCCCAGACATGCCAGGGAAACTCCAAAGTTCGTCAGAGCACAGCTCCTAAAGGGATTACCAGGCCCAGTTCTCCAACCTATACAACTACTAGCCCCACCCCAGGTCCTGTGATTTCAGGCAAGGGCTCTTCTCTTGGATCCCATGGTCCAGCAGACATGATGCCCTCAAAAGCAGCTGTCCCAGGGCCCCTGGAAGCAGCTCAGAGCCCCCACACTTGCCAATCTACAGCTGGTCAGTCTCCTGTGGCTGGTTCCCCATGCCGGTACCGAGACAGAGGTAGTGTAACCTGGAGGCCCTGGGCACCAGGCAGCAATTAAGTCTCTGAGCACCCTCCCAACCACTAGCCAGAGTTAGAGCTTTTGCAAGTGCTCCAACTCAGACAATTAAGTTTTAAGACAAAGCATGAGGCTGAGCAGAGGGGTGAGAGATCAGCACTGTCCAGAGACTCAGGAGTCCTGAACCTCTGCACATGTCCCTTAACAACAAAATGGGAAGGGGAAAACCTACCTGGCTCTGGTTTTGTAAAACCAGGGCAGTCAATCAGGAAAAAAGAGTTCTAATAATTAAAAGGAAGAGAGGCCAGGCGTGGTGGCTCACGTCTGTAATCCCAGCACTTTGGGAAGCTGAGGCGGGTAGATCACCTGAGGCTGGGAGTTCACCACCAGCCTGATCAACACAGAGAAACCCCATCTCTACTAAAAATACAAAATTAGCCAGGCGTGGTGACATATGCCTGTAATCCCAGCTACTGGGGAGTCTGAGGCAGGAGAATCACTTGAACCCGGGAGGCAGAGGTTGTGGTGAGTCAATATTGCACCACTGCACTCCAGCCTGGGCAACAAGAGCGAAACTCCATCTCAAAAAAAAAAAAGGGAAAAAAATGTAAGTGAATGAGTAAATATTGCCTAGAATGGCAGAATTAATATTCTTAGGGTAAGAACAGAGATTACCTACAAATTATTTTATGGGTCCTACTTGGTACTGTTAAAATGTGATTTCATCACTTCCTAGGAGTTTAAACCAAAATTAATTAAACAGTTGTTTATATAATACTCTAAAATATCTGCATAGAAAATAGAATCACTTCCAGTGTTTACTGTTACACATGCGGGATGTGAGGACGGTGATAGCAGCTAAGACAAAAAGACAGCAGAATTCCTCTAGCACACAATGCAGCAGCAACAGGCTCTCTGGTATTACCTGCAGTTATCTAAGATCTTGGTTAATATCATGTTACTTTTTAAATGCAGATAAATAATTTTTTAAGTATTTAAAACAGTAATACTGTTTGCTTAGGAGCAAGTAAAACACAAACAGCAAAGAGCACAGCCCTACCTCACTCTTTGCTAATGGTTCTTACATTTATTCAAGTGCAGAACCAGTGAAATAAGCTAGTCAAAAAAGGACAATACTGTATGGTTCTACTCATGAAGTACTTAGACTAGTCAAATTCATAGACAAGAAGCAGAATGACAGTAGCCAGAGGGCAAGGGATAGAAAGTGGGAGTAAAGTCATTTTTAATGAGTACAGTTTCAGTTTAGCAAAATACAAAATGCTCTGAGATGGATGATCAGGATGGTTGCACAACAATGTGTATGTACTTGATGCCACTGAACTACACACTTCAAAAAGATTAAAATGGTAAATTTTACATTATATATATTTTAACACAATTTTTTAAAATTCATGGGATGAAAAACTTCAAATTGAGAAAATTCTACCCACTGACTTAATCTTTCCTAAAAATTATAGATTTCTATTATTCTATTTTAGTGGCAGAATATCACTACTCTAAGAAACATGACTTAAAATACACATGTTGATACAACAGTGTGTTCCTGGAAAAGTACGTATAGTCTCATAAATATTTTTGTAAGCAAACATTTATAAATCTGTTGCTATTAAATGCTACAGAAAGTTTTATATAAGCTTTCTATATACACATAAACAAGAGAAATATAAATGAGTGAAAAATATTGACCCACCAAAAAAAAATGACAGGCTTACTCTTCATATCCTATGAAAATACTGTAATACTTAATAGCTTATAAAATTTTATCTTAATCATTTACTACTCTCTTCACCTAAAAAAAGAAAAAGCAAATGAAAACCAGGTAGGAAGATTCTATTTGTAATTAAAATGTTTATGCTGTGATTATATTTATTTTCAAAATGCTTTACAAGTGAGAGCTAAACAAAGGGTACACATGGAGATAAAAATGGAGGAAAAAAACCTCGAGACTCCAAAGGAAAGAGGACAGAAGTAGGGAGGTGGAAAAATTACCAATGGATACAATGTCCAGTATTTGGGTGATGAGTATAGAAGCCCAACCCCCACCATTATGCATGTAATACCCATGTAATAAATAAGCACATGTACTCTTGAATCTAAATTTTTTGTTAATGCTTTATTAGGCCAGGCATGGCGGCTCACGCCTGTAATCTCAGCACTTTGGGAGGCGGATCACTTGAGGCCAGGAGTTGGAGATGGGATTTTGCTATGTTGGCCGGGATTTCACACAAATTAGCTGGGCGTGGTGGCGCATGCCTATAAGCTCAGTACTCGGGAGGTTGGGGCACAAGAACTGCTTGAACCCAAGAGGTGGAGTGGGTTGCAGTAAGCCAAGATCACACCACTGCACTCCAGTCTAGGCAACACAGAGAGACACTATCTCAAAAAACATATATTTTTTTAAATTAAATGCTTTACTAGATTGCTTTAAATAACTAATGAACAATCCATAAACTATCTTCTATTAACGCTTTGTCTTGACACATGAAATGTCATGATGGTATGGTTTGATGAGTATTAATAGGATATTTTGATATTTTATAACTAAAAATATTATAAACATTTTCACTTCCTAAAAAATATGATTTAATTTTTTATATTTTATTCTCCTTGAAATGAAAAGCTGAACTTAAAGCAATTTACAACTTATGAACTAGTCATAATCTAGAAGTTTATTTAGAAATAACTAATTTGGAATTTAGAATACATTATCTCAAAGATTATGTTATAAATACTGGTGAGTTTTCCAGTGAACTACATGTAAGTCCATAAGCTTTAAACCTGAGGCCCAGCAGGTGATCATCAAGTATTCTACCCACCACCATCCCCAGGAGAGGGCCTGAACTTAATACTAATAGCACTGGAGAGAATGTACAAATTTTCTTAATCTATGATTCCTAAAGAAATACTAAGTTGGTCCCTAATCCTAGACTTCAGAGCAACATTTAGTTGCATTTCTCTCTTGCTGGAAACCCAAGTTCCCCTAACTGTTAGAAATCCACTTTGTTCTTTGGGAGGCCAAGATGGGCGGATCACGAGGTCAGGAGATTGAGACCATCCTGGCTAACACGGTGAAACCCCATCTCTACTAAAAAATACGAAAAACTAGCCAGGCGAGGTGGTGGGCGCCTGTTGTCCCAGCTACTCGGGAGGCTGAGGCAGGAGAATGGCATGAACCCGGGAGGCGGAGCTTGCAATGAACTGAGATCCGGCCACTGCACTCCAGCCTAGGCGACAGAGCAAGGCTCCGTCTCAAAAAAAAAACAAAACAACAACAAAAAAAGAAATCCACTTTGTTCTAGGCCAGGCACAGTGGCTCACATCTGTAATCCCAGCATGTTGGGAGGCCAAGGCAGGTGGATCACTTGAGCTCAGGACTTCGAGACCAGCCCGGGCAACATGGCAAAATCCCGTCTCTACCCAAAATACAAAAAATTAGCTGGGCACAGGTGGTACACATCTGTCGTCCCAGCTACTCAGGAAGCTGAGGTGGGAAGATTGCTTCATTCCGGGAGGAGAAGGTTGCAGTGATCCAAGATTGCGCCACTGCAGTCCAGCCTGGGTGACAGAGTGAGACTCCATCTCCAAAAAAGAAAAAAAATCCACTTTGTTCTGGATCAAAGCATTCTCTGGTACATACCACTGGATACAGAAACATGGTCCAATGTTCTCCAGTCTACCCAATCAGACACACACCCTACCTGACAAAATACTCATTTCTTGTGCAAAGTAGGTAGCAATACAAACTACACAGTTTTATTAATGGAGAGTCCCAAACTTATAAAAGGACTAAGCTAACATTATCTGGTTTGGAACTATGATTCTTAATCAGTAGAACACATTGGAATTAACAGGGAAGCATTTAAAAAATTCACATACCCTGACTTCCATCTGAGTTAACTAAGTCATAATCTCTAGAAGTGAGTAGCAATCATATTTTTTGAAAAAGCCACTAAGTTATTTGGATGCGTATATCAAGTTAAGAACCACTTCTTCTGAGGACTTTATATCTTACATAATTATTTAATAACCACAAATTACCTATGAAAAGCAAACAAAAATCTATATTATTGGTTCTATCCATATGCCCCTGAAATAACAGACCTAAATTCCATCCATCTAGCCAGGAAATTACTAGGCCAAAACCAAGCCAGGTAATGGCATCCCATAAGAAGTCACAATGAAGAATTGTCAGGATCTGACACTCTGCTAATCTTGACAGGTTATTCCATGCAAATTATATCCTCTGTGAGTCCCAGATGCTCCTGTCACTAGAAAGAGGATCATTTAGGGTTTACCATGGCATTATCAACTGAAAATAAAATCCACAAAATCTCCACCTATTTCTCTGTCTCAGGCTAGTGTAAAAAAAAGGAGTCACCCCATTTTTGAACAAGTCAAATTACGTCAGCAAACCATAGTTAAAACTGTAACTGTGCCTACTCCTGAGTACTTGGATATGGGTAAAGAAAACAAAAAATCACAATGATGCTTTTATTAATCCAGCTGGAGTCAGAGAGAAGAACAGCATCCTGAGTCAGCACAATGCAGTGAAGCCCTAGGCCTGGCCCCTTGAAACCATTCTGTCCTCCTAAGCCTCTGAGCCTATAATGGGAAGGACAGCCTGGAAGATTTCTGAAATGCCTTCAGGGCCTTTTTCCCATTGTCTTAATATCGGCACTTACCTACTTTTTCATCATGCTAATCTCTCTAGCAAGTGGTTGCTCCACAGCCCCTTGGATTCCTCTCCTGAAAACACTTCTTCCTTCTTTACTACTGCGCCAGACTGAGATTTTTCCAGAATTTTATGCTGTTTCCCTTTTTATTATAAGCTCCAACTTTAAGTCATTCATTTGCTCCCATATTTGATCACAGGCTGTTAGAGGCAGTCATATCATTCTCAAATGCTTTGGTGTTCAGAAATTTCTTCTGCCAGTTAGTCTAGGTTATCACTCTTAAGATCAGCCTTTCACAAAGTCCTAGAACATGGACACAATGCAGTCAAGTTCTTTGCTAAGATGTAATAAGGGTGAACTTTGCTCCAGAGTTTCCACTAAATTCCTCATTTCCATATGAGACCTTGTCAGCTTGGGCTTTGTTGTCCATTTTTCTATCAGCATTTTTATCAGAGTCACTTAATCAGTCTTTAGTAAGTTCCAAACTTTCCCTGTCTTCCTGTTGTCTTCTTAGCCCTCCAAACTCTTTCAACCTCTGTACATTAACCAGTTCCAAAGCCATTTCCACATTTTCAGTTATCTTTATAGCAACATTCCACTCCTGATACCAATTTTCTGTATTAGTTTATCAGTCCATTTTGAACTGCGATAAAGGAATATCTGAAGGGCTGGGTAATTTACAAAGAGATTTATTTTGGCTCATGGTTCTGCAAGCTGTACAAAAAAGCATGGCACCAGCATCTGTTTATGGTGAGGGCTTCAAGAAGCTTTCATTCATAGTATTAGGTTGGTGCAAAAATAATTGCAGTTTTAGATGGAGAAAGGAAGCTGGCATGTCACATGGCAAGAGGGGGAGCAACGGGGAGTGGGGAGGTATCAGGCTCTTTTTAACAATCAGATCTTAGAAGAACAAATACAGCAAGAACTCACACACTACCACAGGAAGGACACCAAGCCATTCATGAACAACCTGCCTCCATAACCCAAATATCTCCCACTAGGCCCCACCTTCAACATTGGGGGTCACATTTCAACATGAGATTTGGAGGGGAAAAACTTCCAAACTATATCAATGCTTGCTGATAAAAGTCATTGTCACACATTTTACATGAACACACATTCCTGACAATCTCAATACTCTCTCCTAGGATGGTCTCTCTCCAATGCTCCAAAAGTACTGTTTCAAATTGTACGGAAAAGAGTTACATCACAGACCTGAGACTGCTATTTCTTACTTAGCAAGGCCTATTTGCAAGGTTGGTCTATGGCTGGCATCTGGGAAGTTGGATTTTGGGAGTGTTCCCACAATCCTAACTGATAAGAATGGCTCACTGTACCTGAACTATTTCTGCAAATAATATAACTTATGCTGAAAATCTACTATCCTTCTGGGAGTCTAGAAGGAATAATAATAATTCAATTAATATCATTAATTCTATTAAAATACTTCTTACCCTGATAATTCTCTTCACAAGTAAAGTTTTAACAAAGTTAGAATTTTGATTTTAGAATTCAGTGGAAAGCAGTATGATTATGACCAAATTACTTAAAACCCTGTTGAATCTTCAACCTTGTTGAATTCCAGTATGTGCTAGGTAGAGGGTTCCTACGTGACCAGCCACCAATAAAAAAATAAACTCAGCGCCCAGGGTTTTTAATTGACAAATAATTATACATATTCATGGAGTTTCAGTGATGCTTCAATACATAAGACGTATGGTGATCAGATCAGGGTAATTACAATATCCATCATCTCAAACGTTTATCATTTATTTGTGTTGGTAATGTTCAACATTCTCCTTCTAGCTATTCAAAACTGTAGGGCAACGAGTTTCTCTGGCAGACAATACTTCACACTATACGTTAAAATTCATTACTGAGGGGATTAAACACGTCCTGTATGATTCCAATGGGAGAGGATCCTTGGAAGCATGCGCTTGGTTTCCTCTGGCTTTGCTCCACTAGTCTTTTCCCTTTGTTGATTTTGCTTTGTAGCTTTTCACTGTAATGAACACTACTATGAGTATCATTACATGCTTGTCCCATCAGTCCTCCTAGTAAAGCACCCACATGGGGATGGTCTGTGGGACCCCAAAAACACACAAATCTTATCTTCTCTCATTAAATGTCTAATCACCCATTATTTCCCAATATCCTCAGCTGATTACATTTTATCAACTTCATGAAATAATAAAAGCAATCGGAAGTGAACTGGAGGCAGAGGTGGGAGGATCACCTGAGCCTAGGAGGTCTAAGCTACAGTGAGCTGTGATGGTGCCACTATACTCCAGCCTGGGCAACAGTGGGAGATGCTGCCTCAAAAAATAAAATGAAAAATTTTAAGATTAAAATGGTATTGGCCAGGTGCAGTGACTCAAGCCTGTAATCCCAGAACTTTGGGAGGCCAAGGCAGGTGGATCCCTTGAGGCCAGGAGTTCAAGACCAGCCTAACCAACATGGCAAAACCCCATTTCTACTAAAAATACAAAACTTAGCCGGGCGTGGCGCACACATGTGGTCCCAGCTATTGGGGAGGCTGAGGCAGAAGAATCACTTGAACATGGGAGGCAGGAGTTGCAGAGAGCCAAGACTGCACCACTTCACTCCAGCCTGGGTGACAGACCAAGACTCGGTCACAAAAAAAAAAATTTTAAGGCTAGGCGTGGTGGTTCATGCCTACAATCCCAACACTTTGGAAGGCTGAGGCAGGCAGATCACCTGAGGTCAGGAGTTCGAGACCAGCCTGGCCAACATGGTGAAACCCCGTCTCTACTAAAAATACAAAATTGGCCAGGCATGGTGGCATGCGCCTGGCATCCCAGATTATTTGGGAGGCTGAGGCAGGAGAATTGCTTGAACCCGAGAGGCAGAGGTTGCAGTAAGGCGAGATCATGTCATTGTACTCCAGCCTGGGCAAAAAGAGCAAAACTCTGTTTCAAAAAAATAATAATTCAAAATCAAAAATAACTAAATAAAAATGGTATCACAAATCTCCATCTCCCCTACTACAGCCCAAGTTCAAGGCACTACTATCTCTCTCACTTACACTGCTACAAAGGTCCTAACTGGCATGATTTTATTTACATGGCAACCACAGTTACCCTTTTAAAACATAAATCTAGGTATCATCCTTCTGCTCAAAACTCTGCACTGGCTTTAACCCCTAGAGTAAAATATAACTTCTTTCTAGGAGAAACCTCATACCCTACCACTCTCCCCTTAACTCACTCTGATCCAGCCACACTGGTCTTCCTTCTGTTCCTTTTTCCATCTTAAGGACCCAGCACTTACTGTTCCCTCTACCTAGGGTGCTCTTACCCAAAATCATCACATGGCTGGCACCTTCTCATTTAACATCAGTTCAAACATCAAATCCTCAGAGGTCTTCACTAACCAATTCATCTAAATTACCACCCAAAACACTCTGTCACATCATCATCTTATTTTCTTTATAGCTCTTACCATTATCTAAAATAACCTTATTTACATGTGTATTTCCTGACCTCCCCCCAAATTATAATGTAAGCTCCATGAGAGCAGAGACTCTGCCTGTCTTGTTCACTGTTGTATCTCCAGAATTTGATGTCTATCATAGGAGGTATGCAATAAATATTTGTTAAAATAAATGAATTAATGTGTGTACTCCACAAACATTGTATCATGGCAAAAGACAACAAATCTTAAGGGTACTTATGTTTCAGCAGAAAACAATTTCCTAGTCTTCTTGCTTTAAAAAGAAATACGGCTGGGCGCGGTGGCTCAAGCCTGTAATCCCAGCACTTTGGGAGGCCGAGACGGGCGGATCACGAGGTCAGGAGATCGAGACCATCCTGGCTAACACGGTGAAACCCCGTCTCTACTAAAAAAAATACAAAAACCTAGCCGGGCGAGGTGGCAGGCACCTGTAGTCCCAGCTACTGGGGAGGCTGAGGCAGGAGAATGGCGTGAACCCGGGAGGCGGAGCTTGCAGTGAGCCCAGATCGCGCCACTGCACTCCAGCCTGGGCGACAGAGCGAGACTCCGTCTCAAAAAAAAAAAAAAAGAAATATATGGGAGGCCAAGGTGGGAAGACTGCTGAGGTTAGGAGTTCCAGACCAGCCTGGGCAACATGGTGAGACCCTGTCTCTACAAAAAAAAAAAAAAAAAAAAAAGCCAGGCATGGTGGTGTGCACCTACAGTCCCAGCTGCTGGTAGGCTCACTTGAGCCCAGAAGTTTAAAGCTGCAGTGAGCTATGACTGCAACACTACACTCCAGCTTGGGTGACAGCAAGACTCTATCTCTAAAAACAAAAACAAACATATATATTCAATGGCTTCCCACTGTCCACCAGGTCAAATTCAAATTAAGTAGTAAGCCTTCTGAAATGGCCCCAATCCACCATTTCAACTTTATTTCCCACTAAGCCTCAACTGCTCCCAAGTACTATGCTCCAAGCACATCCCTTCGAGCTTCAAAATGCGCCTTTTTATCTCTGTTTCACAAAACATTAATTCCTTAAGAGTAAGCTCAAAATGTCACCTCCATGATTGAGCCTTTCTACTCGCCACACCAAAGTAATCTCTCTCTACTGCCCCATTTATTACATTTAATTCTGTTTAATTCTTTTAGGGAAGGAACCACATGTTGTTCATCCTCATTGTTGCTACACTCCATTATAAACATTATACTTTACTGTACATTTAAAAAATTTATTAAATTGACTTCAAATCTTCTCTTAATAACACCTTCTGCAGATTTCACTAACATCACAGATATAACAGATTTGTCCTGGATATACAAGAAATGATCCTGGTATGACATACATAAAAAGACAATAAATAATCTAAGATTCATATTGGTTTCCAAGTGAGCACTATAAACAAATTTTATAGGCATTCAGAGGAGGGATACGCCAACAAAGGATGGCATATCATTTTAATGACTTTATAATTTTAAAATTAAAATTTAATTATACATATCTATAATGTATCCTTTCCTCTCTTACACACAGTAACACTGGCCCAGAATCCCTAAATCAAAAACACATTATTAGAGAAGGTGTTAGTTACAGGTGGTGGGGTGGGGAAGGGAAACACAAAGTATAGCATAAAGCTTTACTGTAGCACTAAAAATTCCTTTCAAAAATGCTACAAATAAACTGTATGCCACAATGCCAATTATAGGGGAGACTGCTTGTTGTCTAGACAGAATCCATTCCCTCTTCCTAAACAGAATCCTAACTTTGTCAAGATCACTGCACTTCCCATACACAGCCCATATACCTCAATATCTTATTGGCACCAATACCAATTGTACTGGTTCAGGAATAGACAGGAGACCTAATTTTGGCCATTGAGAATGGAGGGAAGATTTTCTAGGTGCTTCCATGAAATCAGAGGGCTACAGGTAGCCTCCCTCTCTCCTCCCCACCTGAACAAAAATCATGTTGCTCTGGTGCCATCCCAGAATCTTGAGGGAAAACAGTGTTAAAAAAGAAGTCTAGGCTGGGCGTGGTGGCCCACGGCTATAATCCCAGCACTTTGGGAGGCTGAAGCGGGTGGATCACTTGAGGTCAGGAGTTCAAGACCAGCCTGTCCAACATGGTGAAACCCCGTCTCTACTAAAAATACAAAAATTACCCAGGCATGGTGGCACGTTCCTGTAATCCCAGCTACTCAGCAGGCTGAGGCAGGAGAATCGCCTGAACCCAGGAGGTGGAAGTTGCAGTGAGCAGAGATGACACCACTGCACTCCAGCCTGGTTGACAGATGAGACTCTGTCTCAAAAATTAAAAAAAAAAAAAGTCTACACTACAACATCAGTGAGACTGAAAGACTTTGGATGTTTGATAATACTGTAGAGCCACTAAACCGAGAAGTCTACCCCACCTTTGCTCTTGATAGGTTAACTAGTAAAACTTTCCATATTCTTTAAACCAATTTGCATCAGGTTCTCTGTTCCAACCAAAAGCACACTATTAACCCTCAACATTTGTATTGTGTAATCAGCTACCTCTTATCACTGTACTATCATTTAAACTATTTTTTATTCCAATACTGAAGTTAAGACTTGTACCACCAGAAATTTGACCTGTTTCTTCTACAGAATCATAAATTCAATAAATAAACTACAATGTTCACAAAATTCAAGTTCATTTTAAAGACAATTTAAAAATAACAAATAGCCCTGAGGTATATAACAGATAATTTTTTTTTCTTTTTTAAACAGAGTCTCGCTCTGTTGCCTAGGCTGGAGTGCAGTGGCGCAATCTCGGCTCATTTCAACTGCTGCCTCCCAGGTTCAAGCGATTCTTCTGACTCAGCCTCCCAAGTAGCTGGGACTACAGGCACGTGCCACCATGCCCGGCTTATTTTTGCATTTTTAGTAGGGATGGGGTTTTACCATATTGCCCAGGCTGGTCACGAACTCCTGACCTCATGATCCGCCTTTCTTGGCCTCCCAAAGTGCTGGGATTATAGGCGTGAGCCACCATACCCAGCCAATAATTTTTAAATTATCACAGTGTAAAAAAAAAATACGAAATCAAAGATGATTAATTTTAATTTCAAAGGAAAACCACATTTTACTAAATATTTACCTCTAGAGACATTAGCGTTTCCATATTTTTTCTGCAGAAAGATAAAAGACAGGTATCATAATGATTATTTTAAAAAATCTTGTTCCAATTATTTCTACACAGAATGGCAGTAAACCATGTTTTAAAATATTTTATTAACAAAAGTCTCAAGTATAAAGTTGACTGAATTAAAATCATCTTTATCACTTAGAAGATATAGTGAAAATTCAACAAGGTAATAAGATAATTTGGTCATAATCATTGCTTTCCACTAAATTCTAAAATCAAAATTCTAACTTTGTTAAAACTTTACTTGTGAAGAGAATTATCAGGGTAAGAGGTATTTTAATTGAATTACAATTACGAGGAATATGTCTTACCTCCATTTCACAGCTATACAATAGCTAGCACAAGGAAGACATTCAATAATTTATTGAATTTAATTACTGTCATTATTTTAATGACCACCCTTTGACCTTTGGCCCATATTTCTCTCTCCTGAACATTCTACCTGGATGTTTCCACTATCATTCAAACAAAACCAAAACCCTAGAGTTAAATACTTCATCTCTAAATTGCCCTCCTTGTTATATTTTATTATATTCCCCCCAAAATCTCTGCAAAATTGTTTCTAAAGTTGGAGTTTTTGATGTTATTTCTTCATCGTAGCTACTGACTCAATATTGAGACTTAACTGTATCAAAACATTTTATTCCCTATTTATTTGCTTAACTCCACTGTTCACTCACCAACTCTTTCATTCATCAAGTAGATATTTATTGAGTGCCTACAACATACCAAGCACTTATGTTAGGTATTGGGGAAGAGGTGGTAAGCAAAACAGACACAGTCCCTGCTCTAGTAAGGAAGATCAATAATAATCAAATAATTGCAAATACATATAATTAAAAATAGTGATAAATGCTGGAAAATAGTGACTATGGCATATTCTTAATCACCTTTTAACACTTAAATGTTTACAGTTTCTAAAAATTATCACAAAAAGAGAATTTAAAAAAACTAAATCCTCAAGCCTACAGAACTTATAATGTGTTATTAGAACTGGTTATTCAATCTGTCACTATTATTATTTACTGCAAAAGGTATCTACATCCCCAATTGCCATTAGATTCATATACAAAGCTACTATAGTAAAGTCATTTTAAAAAAAAGAAAAAAGATCTATAATCCCAGCACTTTGGAGAGGCCAAGGCAGACGGATCACCTGAGGTCGGGAGTTTGAGACCAGCCTAACCAACACGCAGAAACCCCGTCTCTACTAAAAATACAAAATCAGCCAGGCATGGTGGCTACTCGGGAGGCTGGCCTGGTCTAAGGCAGGAGAATTGCTTGAACCCAGGAGGTGGAGGTTGCAGTGAGCTGAGATGGCACCACTGCACTCCAGCCTGGGCAACAAGAGCTTATAAAATATATATATTTCACATTTTCTTCATTACCTTATAAAATAAGAGATAAATGCTGCTTTTAACAGTGTCTCTAGCTTGTAATAAAATGACATTTAATCACAGATCAGTTTATAATAGCATTATTTGTAACAACAAATAAATGGAAGTAAATTAAATGTTTAAAAAAAGTTTAGGCGGGGCATGGTGGCTCACACCTGTAATCCCAGCACTTTGGGAGGGCGAGGCAGTGTTATCTGTCTCAAAAAAATCTCTCTTTCTCTTTCTCTCAATGTGATAGGTAAGAATTTTACGCATAGGGCATTTTCCAGAGTACCTCCCTCCCCAGAGTTGTACCACAATTCCAAATTCATATATATTGCCAAGGTACTGAAGACAAGGAACACTTAAAGCACATCCAAGAAATATACACACACAAACACATAAAAAATAACAAGTGAAATTATGACAAAATAGTACTAGAAATTCAGCCACTATTATAATTGCCTTTACTCACCTTGAGGCATTTTTTTGTAATAATACCCTCAGGAAAATAGTTCCTTTTACTTTTCATAATTTGGCTAAACATGTATATAAACTAGCTAGTGTCATTAGTATGTTGGTGCTATCACCTGAAAACTCAGAAGAAAATTAATTAAAGAGGGCATGGAAATCCTCCCCCTCTACTCCCTGATCCTAAACCTCGCCCTATGCATCACTTCCATATGGCTGTCCCAGGTTTTGTCCTTTATAATAAACTGGTAATATGGATTCATACTTCTCCAGCAAAAACATGCTTCTTTTAAGGAAAAAAAGCCACTTGAAGCTATATAACAAAAAGCTTGCTGCATCCTGGCAAATGAAAGCCAAGGACTATCTGGCATAAGCAGATACAGATAGCAGCAGCTCAGTGGCTTACAGGTTTCAGTGACAAAAACTGAGAACTTTACAGAGAAGAAAGCACACGAAATATCTCAAACATTGCCTTTTCACTGAATTATAAAGATAATTCAATATCCATAAAAAAAGAAAATTAATCAAAACTAAGCTGAACAAAACACATCTATAACTTCATCTATAACTTCACCTCAATATGCTAGAATAGAATCATATATAGCTCTTTACATTCTAGAGGCTGGTAACTTTCAGAAATGGACAGCTGTAGAGTAGAATGAACACAAATCAAGTGCAACAGTTAAAGTGAAAGTCCTTCTATGAAAGAAGAGTAAATCTGAACTAAACATTTTCTTGGCATTTCTTCATAAAGCTTTCTGGATTTTCAAAAGAAATTCAGACTCAAATACAGTTTGAGCCATGTGCAGAGAATTTTGGAAAGAAAATAAAACAACTTTTTAACTAATATTAAGCAGCTTTAGGTAAAAATTCTTAGGGTTGATGAACACTAAACAATTAGAGTTTTCAAAAATCAAATTTAATTGTCTGTTAAAAAATTAATACCCTCTCACAAAAATCACCTTTGTATATCTGAGAACTAAAACATAAATTAGAAACACTGTTGCAAAGGAAATAGTACTACAGTTGGAGGGAAAATTCCTTTGTCATCTCCAAATACTAGCTATATTACATTATCTCCTTTTACTTCTTTTTTTAAATGGAATGGTTTACATATTTTTTAGTAATACAGACAACTGAAAACAAAATATACTAAACTATCATAAATATTTCATCCTAACCCTATTTTAAGCTGTAAATATATAATGTTATCTAGATGGACTGATTGGTATCTGCTTTAAATTCTATTGATTCTCAGTAAAGACATTAAACTTAGAAACTAAAATGATTACAGATTTAGCCTGTAAATTTTTTATGGCTTTGCTACTATTTTGAATGTTTTTTCCCTTTAGATAAAACGCAAGATAAATTTTTAGGTATGCAATCACCAACAAAATAAATGACCCACAGTCTGGGAAACAAAAACGACCTTGAGCAACAGAAGTAGTGAACAAATTAAACAATGATTTCTAATACAAGGAAGCAAAATATTACATAATTCAATAATAATTTCTTTTGGGGTGTGTTTTTCAATATGCATCTGAATTAAAGAGTGATAATGTTTTTTTGTTGTTGTTTTTTTTTTTTTTTTTTTTTTTGAGACGGAGTCTCGCTCTGTCGCCCGGGCTGGAGTGCAGTGGCCGGACCTCGGCTCACTGCAAGCTCCGCCTCCCGGGTTTACGCCATTCTCCCGCCTCAGCCTCCCAAGTAGCTGGGACTACAGGCGCCCGCCACCTCGCCCGGCTAGTTTTTTGTATTTTTTAGTAGAGACGGGGTTTCACCGTGTTAGCCAGGATGGTCTCAATCTCCTGACCTCGTGAGCCGCCCGTCTCGGCCTCCCAAAGTGCTGGGATTACAGGCTTGAGCCACCACGCCCGGCCAAGAGTGATAATGTTAAAGTAAGCAAAGATGTCACTTTCATCCTCTGAAAACCTGACTTGGGAGTAGTTAGAAAGCTGACCAGTTTTCTCAGAGTCCTATAGTTCAACAATCCCCCAAAACAAACTTCTCTTAACCCTGCCCTAAAACAGACATGAAGGAAAGAGCTAGTCAGTTCTTTAGATTTTAAAGGGATTTTCTCTAGGAGAAACTGAAATTCATTACAAGAGGAATTTCATTTAATACAAGGCACTTCTCATTATTAAAAAGTCAAAAACAATAGATGTTGCTGTGGATGTGGTGAAAAGGGAACACTTACACACTGCTAGTGGGAATGTCAGTACAACCTCTATGGAAAACTTTAAGGAGATTTTTTTAAAGAACTAAAAGTATATCTACCATTTGATCAAGCAGTCCCACTACTGGGTATCTACTCAAAGGAAAGTAAGTCATTACATCAAAAACACACCTGCACACATATGTATATTGCAACAGAATTTACAATTGTAAAGATATGGAACCAACCTAAGTGCCCATCAACCAATGTATGGATAAAGAATACACACACACACACCCCATGGAATACTTCGCAGTCATAACAAGAACAAAATAATGTCTTTTGCAGCAACTTGGATGGAGCTGGAGGCCATTATTGTAAGTGAAGTAACTCAGGAATGGAAAACCAAATACCATATGTTCTCACTTACAAGTGGGAGCTAAGCTATTGGTACACAAAGGCTGATAGAGAAGTATAATGGAGTTGGAGACTCAGAAGGTAGAGGGAGGAAAGGGGGTGAGGGATAAAAAACTATATATTGGGTAAAATGTATAGTACTCAGGTGATGAGCACACTAAAATCTTGGACTTCACCACTATACAATTCATCCATGTAACCGAAAACCTCTTGTACCCCAAAAGCTATGAGAATTTATATATACACACACATACACACACACACACACACACACACGGCATTTCTTTGCATTTACAAGGATAAACTTGAACTTCAGAAGAGCAGGTAAGTGCTGCTAAACCAAAGCTACCTTTGCAGTTGTATAGCTGACATGTATTCTGATGCCTCCTCATAGCATCTGGCAGCTCCTTAAAGAAATAATAATCATATCCATCATTTGCATCATTTACATCATTTGTGTGATTTATTTTGTCTTCACTGCTCTGTTAGTGTTCTTTTGCTGTGTGTTCACAGAAGTATCTGTGTATCCTTAATGAATTTAACCTACACAGGTTTTTCAGGAATCAACTAAACTCTTAAGACAGATAAAGACTATTTATAAATTGTCATCTTTAAGAACAGAGAAATAAGAAGAAAAAGACTGATCTGCTCAAAGAATATTCTCATAAATTGTAACACAAATTTCCCATTTGCTGTATCCAGTTTTGAGCTCCTTGATTACAAGACTTAGAAATACCTCAAAAAGAAAAACACAAGTTTGAAAATAAGAACAAGAAAGTAAGTGTAAAGGATTTGGACTTTTTTTTTTTTTTTTTTGAGACAAAGTCTCACTCTGTCGGTGTGAGTGCGGTGGCGCGATCTCGGCTTACTGCAACCTCCCCCTCCTGGGTTCAAGCGATTCTCCTGCCTCAGCCTCCAGGGTAGCTGGGACTACAGGCGTGAGCCACCACGCCCGGCTAATTTTTTTTGTATTTTTAGTACAGACAGGGTTTCACCACGTTGGCTAGGATGGTCTCAATCTCTTGACCTCGTGATCTGCCCACCTCGGTCTCCCAAAGTGCTGGGATTATAGGCATGAGCCACTGTGCCCCGCTGGATTTAGACTTTTTAATTATGTAAAAACTACAGCTTTTTAAATTTTCATTTTTATCAGTTATTCATAAATACACATTCAATCATCACTTAAGATTTAGGAAAAACATTTGGCCCCATACCTACTATCACTTCCACCAAAAAAAAATTCCCTTTCCATACCATCCTCCCAATATGGTTATAGCATAATTTTAGTTAAATATTAAGTGTTTTCATTACTATAACCATATATATTACTTTTCCTTTCCTAAACAAATTTCTATTTTTCTTATTGTTTTCTCATTTGCTTCATTTCTAAGCAACCTAAATTCTCGCCAGATTTCCAAATCTCCTCTCAAGATGTTCATCCATATCAGATCCTTAAGTCTGTCCTGGAACCTTCTGAACTGCATCCTACCTGTTTTGGTTCACCTCTATGCTTGGTGCAAAGTTGTTATTTTGTATTCTCCCTTCACTATAGTCTTAGGAAATCCTTTCTACTCTCTCCTGCATTGTATCTCCTGCTTCCTATATCCTGTCATTTCCTCATCATTCACTCCTTTATCTAGTTGCAGCTAAGGCAACAACTCATTCCAGCTTGCCTAAGACTTTCCTGGTTTTAGAACAAGTCCCATATCCTGGGAAGCTCCTTATCCTAAGTAAACCATTTGCAGCCCACAGGTTACAGAATTTTTAACATCTTCATGCCTAAAAATGTCCTTATCCCACCCTCATACTTAAGAATTTGGCTGGATATAGAATTTCAGTTTAGAAACTGTTTTCCTTCAAAATATTAACAGTCTTTTAGCTTCTAGTGTTGCTGCGGAAAAGGCCAAAGTGTTTCTGATTCTTATCCTTTGTATTCACACTCTTTGGAATCTTTTGGGGTCTCTTGTTTGTCCCCAGAGTTTTAGGAATTCCAAAATGTACTGGTTCTGAACCCTGATGTGAATCTATTTTCATCCACTGACCTGGGTATTTGGTAGGCCCCTTCTATCTAGAAACTCGTGCCCTTTGGTTCTACATTTTCTTGAATTACTTCATTGATGGTTTCTTCCCCTCTTCTATCAAAGTGCTATTTTAGAATTCCTATCATTCATCAGATTATTATTCAGGCCTCCTAAATTGGTCCTCAAATTTTCTCTTCTATCTCCTCTTTTCTATCTCTCTGTGGATTTTTGCTCCATTCTTCTACTTTCCAATCTTGAACTGAGGTTTTCATTTTAGCTATCATATTAATTTCAAAGAACTTTTTTCATTCTCTTTTGTTCCTTTTTATGGCATCCCGACTTCATAACTGCAGTATTTTCTCTCATCTCTAGAAAATACTGATAGTTTTATGTGATTTGGTTTTTTGGGGGGATTTCTTTTTTCGAAGTTATGCTTTCCCTGAACTGTACCTTTCCTTAGATGTCTGGCAATTCTCAGTTTTCCATTCATATTTAATTATGAGAACTAAAACACGACGTGAAACTCCAAACCCTTGGGTGAAACCCACTGATAACAAATCTCACTGTAGTGTGACTGTCTGAGCCCTTTACTGAGAAGCCCCTGATATCTGCATCTCTAAGTTCTTTCTTCTTGGGGAGAGTCAGATTCTCCAGACAAGACTCTTCTAATCTTCTGTCTTTGTGATAAAGGCCTAGTTGCCAGCATTCTGGGCGTAGTAGAAGTGAATACAAATTTACTTAATCTCCTTATTTTCAATATGAAATGTCCACCATAAACTACGCCTATGCTGCCCAATCCGGAAAACTTCTGTTGTACTAAGAATATCCAACATTTGTTTGAGGAGAGGGACAAAGTAACCTAATGGCACTCAGGCTCTAGAGTTTCTACTGCATCTAAACCAGCCTCAATCAATCCTCTACTTTAGCCCTACCCATACCTCAACTTCCAGAGGTTCCTAAAGATATCAATTCTAAGATTTTTGAAGATTCTGCCAAGTAAACTGAACAAGTCCTCAATTTTCACCATTGCTAATTTGGAATTTGACTTTCTCAGATCTCCTAAGTCATTATCACTCATCTACCTGCTTTTCAGCTTCCATAATTTCGTTTCTATAGTCTCTTCTACCACTCTTACCATCCTTAAAGGTTTATGACTTTTTAAAAAAATTACTTTATTATAGTGTTAGTGAATTGCAGAAGGAAATGAAGTTATATTTGTATGCTCAATCCATCATCACCAGACTCTAAAGTTTATGATGGACATTGTGCAAATAAAGTTAAATGCAGAGTTAATCCAAGAACCTTTACACCTTGAAAAATTTGAGATTATCTGCATTTTACCTCATTCTTTTAAACAGCAGCACCCTCTTCTCCTTACCTCACCACCATGAAGTACTTGTTTACAAACTGCCAACTGCTAGGGGATAATAAACGACTACTCATATAAGAAATCACTTTTGACCACATGTGGTGGCACCTGTAATCATGCCAGTAATCCTGACACTTTGGGAAGCCGAAGAGGGCAGATCACTTGAGGCCAGGAGTTCCAGGCCAGCCTGGTCAACATGGCGATACCCCCTCTCTATAAAAAATACAAAAATTAGCCAGGCATAGTAACACATGTCTGTAGTCCCAGCTACTCAGGAGGCTGAAGCAGAAGAATTGCTTAAACCCAGGAGATGGAAGTTGCAGTGAGCTAAGATCACACCACTGCACTCTAGCCTGGGCAACAAAGCAAGATTCTGTCTCAAAAAAAAGAAAAAAAAAAAAAAAAAAAACCAGAAAAATCACTTTTGAATTTTTATTATCACTATTTCTAATTATTAAATAGTTTTAAAAAGGAAAAAAATTACTTTGAAATACAATAGGGTAAATCAAAGAAGAAACAAGTCCCTGGCATTAAAAATACGAGTTTCATACAATGTTTCAAGATTAGAGCTATTGCTTCTAGTCTTGCATATAACAAGTACAATGGTATAATTCATTCAACCTACATTACCAAATGTCTCCTATGGGGTGCAGTGAAAGAGGAGTTTCCAAACAATTTAACCAATACGTGAAAAGCCATGAATGATCAAAGTCATGGTTTAATGAGTAAAAGAGTCAAATTCATTTATAGCTGGAGTAAAGATGAGTGTGGGACAAAAGAACAGCACAAGAGAATTTTAGGGATGATGGAACTGCTCTGTACCTTGACTATGGTAGTGGTCACATGACTTTACATTTGTTAAAACTCACAGGATGCACACCAAAATAAGTGAATTTTACTATAGGTAAATTTCTTAAAGAACTTTAAATAATTTTTAAGATGACAGTGGAAAATAAATATAAAATTGCACATACACACATACATACATAATAAGTAGTCATTCCCTTCTCCTGCCTGAAAAATTCAGCCCTAAAGATTAGATGACAATATACATCAATGTTAATTTCTTCATTTTAATAGTTGTATTGTCGTTACGTAGAAGAATGCAGAAAATATTTGGGGATGACAGAGCATTAGGTAGGCTACTTACTCTCAAATGGTTTAAGAGGAAAAGAAAAATTGTACTATATTTGCAATGTTTCTATAAACTTGAGATTATTTCAAAATGTTTTAAAGTGAAGAAAAAGCCAGGCACGGTGGCTCACGTCTGTAATCCCAGCACTTTGGGAAGCTGAGGCAAACTTTTTTTTTTTTTTTTTTTTTTGAGACGGAGTCTCCCTCTGCCCGCAGGCTGGAGTGCAGTGGCAGGATCTCAGCTCACTGCAAGCTCCGCCTCCCGGGTTTACGCCATTCTCCTGCCTCAGCCTCCCGAGTAGCTGGGACTACAGGCGCCCGCCGCTACGCCCGGCTAATCTTTTTTGTATTTTTAGTAGAGATGGGGTTTCACTGTGTTAGCCCCGATGGTCTCGATCTCCTGACCTCATGATCTGCCCACCTCGGCCTCCCAAAGTGCTGGGATTACAGGCGTAAGCCACCGCGCCCGGCCAAGGCAAACATCTTTTAACCTTAAATCCATTATTCTTTATAGACTACTCTTTTAATCCCAAAACGGGTAGGATAAAAATAACTCACATTTGTGTAATGTCTTCATTGTGGTTTGTTGTCTCAAGAAACCTCCTTTTCATTTCTTGTTGTTTACTCTCTTATTTTTCTTGCTGTCAGAGAAGTCTCTTAAGGTTGGTCTTTCAAGGATTACTAGGTCCTCTCATACCTTTAGATGTTATTCTTATTAAGCTGACTTTATTCTATTTCAACAAAGTTCATATACTTTAAGGATTATGAAAATTATTTTCTTCATCACCATCATCAAATTTGACACCACTTTTTCGACATTAAAATATCATAGCATCTGCTGGGAGCAGTGACTCATGCCTGTAATCCCAGCACTTTGGGAGGCCGAGGCGGGTGGATCACCTGAGGTCAGGAGTTTGAGACCGGCCTGGCCAGCATAATGAAACCCCAACTCTACTAAAAATACAAAAATTGGCCAGGCACGATGGTGGGTGCCTATAATCCCAGCTACTCGGTAGGCTGAGGTGGGAGAATTGCTTGAACCCAGGAGGCGGAGGTTGCAGCAAGCCAAGATCATGCCATTGCACTCCAGACTGGGTGACAGAGCGAGACTCCATCTCAAAAAACTAAATAAATAAATAAATAAAGTCAAGAAAAAGAGAAGTAAACAAGGATCATATTAAGTCTGTATGCCATGCTAAAGAGGAGTTCAAATGTCATTCTGAAAGCTTTCAGTAGTCACTGAAGTATATTAAGCAGGATGTTGACATGATCAAAGGATCATGTTATAAGTGGGTTTTTTTTTTTAATTCCTTCTACAAAGGTCCTGGATGTGTAGAATTCACAATATTTTCAGGTTAGAGGCATATGTAATAAGGAAGTTGTTACTGCTTAACATTTAATGGAAAAACAAACATGATTAACAAGGTCAGTAAGATCCAGGAAGTTAATCCATTTGTACACATTTCATACAGAGAAGTCAACTGAGCCAGATGCACACAGAGGTTGAATAAAACCAGAACTCATGAGCTACTACACTTAACTGGGATTACCAGAGGCACAGAGTCAGAAGAGACAAATATGATGATCACACTTAATCACAACTTCAAGCAACATAACATAGCAAAGGACTCCTAGAAGAAACTGTCAGCTTGGCATGCATTAGTCTGAAGTGAGTAACACATTACGAAGGCATGCAGCAAAAAGGCAGAAACAGAGTCTACACTAGACCTGAAAATATTATTGTAGTTTTAACCATAAACTCTAGGAGAATCTCTGTAAGTAGAGAGTATGGAAAACTTTATGATATCATATGTCAGCTTCACCACATACCTGAACTTAGTCTGTTGTTAAATGTTTCTTAGTTATGATTTTAGCTCAGGGCAAGATCATGTAGCTAGCAACACAATCTGAAAAAGGGGTTTTAGTCACTTTTCATAGTGGGGGCTTTTCCTAATCTTTTCAAACAAGTATTTTTTAAATCCCAGGGCATACCACTTCTAAGTAGATGCTTGAGTGCTTTTAATAGTATCTGAGTCAACTTGGGGCATTGCATTAGCCACTCCAAGTAAATGATGATACTTAAGAATGGCATTCTTGCTGTAGCAAGACAACTATATTGCTTTTACAAGACTTCCATAAAATCTTAATTAGCACTGTTCTATTTCACAGCCATGACAATATCGATCCCAAATTGTGTACCAATGGTTAGAGAGGTAACTGGATTAGAACATAATAAAGCTTTACTGGAAAAAAAATCACTAGGTTAGCAGGCGCATCTTTGCAAACCAAGAATTGCACATATAAACTCCTCCAAGGCATGTATCAAGTCTCATTATCTTTTGTTTGTAAAGATATACACACCCAATGCAAAACTCCACACCAACTTAATATTGCTTAGATGACATAAACAGATACGCTTAAAAAAAACATGGCAAAGATAAAGGCAACCCTTCAAACCTTTGCCTTTGTTTGGAAATTGATATAAATTGTGACAATTTGTGTGGTAGAAAAATTTATTAACCACTTTCTGTCACACAACCAATGTAAAGGCTCTCACACTACCTCTGATTAACTATATATCAGCATTTCCCAAACTCTGTCAGCTGTTCTTCATAAGGAGTTCCAATGTTAAATTACTCAGGCAAATTCTAGGTAAAACAAAGTTTAAACGGTTTCTACACTGAACTTTTTGAAACTTTTTCTACGATGATGTGCTTTGTAATATCTAAAGAGGCATACAAAAAGCACTATTTTCCAATCTTACATATCCACTGAACTCTTAATTTTCAGAATATTCATTTATATCTCTTGAAATATAATCTAGGAAACACTAGTGTACATTAAGTTTCTACATACCACACCACACATTTGTGGTACTGTCAGGTCACAAATACATTTATGGGTGCTGCAAAATCTTTTAATACATAAAAAGTCCTAAATGAACAACACATCAATAATTTTTCATGATGATTTTAACCTTCTGCGTTGAAGTCCAGAACTCTACCACTGACGCGCAGATTGCACATAAATATACAAATAAAAATGTTATTAGTCATCTCATATTCACTGTTGATGGCGGACGAATGAGCATTAACTTGATATTTACTGAAGAATAATTATATAACAAAATGTTCCAATGCAAAAAGCTTATTCTATAAAATTTTTTTACATAGTCACACAGAGATATTGGCATCTTCAATCCCAATATAATAAAATACTATCAGTAAGATACCAATGTATGTTAATAGCAAAACAGTTATTTACATCCTTATATTAGTATAGCTATGCATTTCAGTTATTATTTACCAATAAATGTCATTTTAATTATTCCTTTATCATAAGGTTAGACAGAAATTCTAAAAAGCAGAATGGGAGGCCGGGCATGGTGGCTCACGCCTAAAATCCCAGCACTTTGGGAGACCGAGCCTGGTGGACTGCCTGAATTCAGGAGTTCAAGATCAGCCTGGGCAACATGGTGAAACTTTGTCCCTACTAAAATACAAAAAAAAAATTAGCCGGGCATGGCAGCATGCACCTGTAGTCCCAGCTACTTGGGAGGCTGAGGCAGGAGAACTGCTTGACCCTGGGAGGTAGAAGTTGCAGTGAGCTGAGATCACACCACTGGACTCCAGCCTGGGCAAGAGAGTGAGACTCCATCTCTTAAAAACAAACAAACGAAAAAAACCAGAATGGGAAACAAGCTGACAAAATACAACTATAAATCACCAGAAAAGGAAGAATCCTAAACCAACTTTTAACTTTTTAGAAAAGTAAACTATTAGTCTTACGTCCATTTTTCACAAACAGACATAGAGAAGTTAAATAATTAAATCACCCAGCTAATAAACAAAGTAGTCAGTGTTAATCCAAAACCCCTTGCTCTTTTCCAGTATATTGGTTTGGAACAGAAACATTTCAGGTTAGGTGTTCTACTTGTGGATATTCACCATGGAAACTCGAAGGAAACTGGATTAAGCGTTATCACTATAAATAGACCAAACTAAACAGAAGGTGTTTTTTTCATTGATTAAGCCTACAGTGATGTTTAAGCAATCTGAAATAAAACTGAAAGTTAACAAATGATTGCACATGACTGAAATAAACACAATCTTTTCAAAAGATTGTTTTCATCCATATAAATAGTACTTTCCAGTATAATTAGATCAGGGGTGGGAAGAATGGCACTGGTGAGGAACAGCTAAAGAGAAAAATACATCTAAATCAGAAAAAAGAAAAAAGGCCAGGTGTGGCTGCTCACATCTGTAATCCCAACACTTTGGGGAGGCCAAGGTCGGAGAATTGCTTGAGGTTAGGAGTTCAAGACCAGCCTGGGCAACATAGTGAGACCTTATCTCTACCAAAAAAAAAAAAAGAAGAAAAACTAATTTTATTCCCCTATATGCTGTTTGTCTTTAAACAATGAAATTAGATTGTCCTCTATGATTATTACCTGGCCTCCCCAAAACCCAGAACAAAAATTAATAGTAACCACGGTTTTAATTGTTCACATAACGCCAAAATAGCACCAATTATATATGTTTTCTCCTTAATAAAAGTATGCATTTTCTAGTTTCCTTAACAGTATATATAAATAGGTGCTGGCACTGGAAACACAGTGCCTCATGGATATAATAAATAGTAGTAAAGTTCCCACACTAGTCCAAAAGTCTGAAACCAATGGCCTAGCAAAAATGTGTTACACTGTAAAAAACAATACTTAGCACTGTAACAGGATTTTAAAACTGTATGAGTCCATATTTTCCTCTTAAAAATCACGAAGTAACGAATGCAATCTTTTCAGATAGACAATAGTTTTGCAAAATCTATAGTAATGAAAGCTGTAAAAAATAAAAGAGAATTTCTATATTTAATATGAATGACTACACATAAAGAAAAGCAAGTTTAATTAGAGCAGGAAAAGGTCATAATTAAGAGATCTCTCAGTAATTTCAAGGAGTTTAGGAGTTGACAGCACTGGTTCATTATGACGTCAAATTTCACTCTACTTTTTAGGGTGCTTTTCTTAGATGTAATTTTACCAACAGCATCACTCATATTATTTCAACATGATTAAATTTATCTTTCAGTGCACACGACTTTCACACAGAAAATGAAGTTCACAGCCACTAAGTAAAATATAACTTATTCAGATTTGGATTCTCTCTCCAATCCACACAATAACCCAAACATCTCTCAATATTTCTTTCTAACCCTGCAACTCAGGAAGTTACAAGGAAAACCATGACCTTATACCGGAAAAACATTTCCCAAAGTGTATTCTATGAAACACTGGTTGCCAGCCATCCTCCAGACATTCTGAAAAAAAGCTTATTCCATAGTCAGATAAACTTCATAAATTCTAGGATAATCTGCCATATTTTTAACATTAAATGTTATCTAAAATCGTCTCCCAAATTGATTTATTCATATAAACCTTTCCTCTTGCCCAAGCATCTATTAAATATCCCATGGATTTCCAGAATACACTTTGAAACTAGGGAGGGAGGTTAGAGTGAAGAGGCTCTAATCCCAAAAGAGAAGCACAGTTCCATGAGGAAGAATAAAGGCAAACAGTGGGATTGGAAAGGGGAAGCCAGGTCTTTGTGCCCCGTTAACGTGAAAACTAAAGTGCTGCTCTCATACCGTGACAGATAAAGAAACACTAGCCAATAGAAGGTTAGCCATTCCCCACCTACTGACTAGAAAAAGAGATGACAATCATAGGAAGGAAGTGTGTAGAAGCTAGCTAGATAGAATAATCCTGGAGCTCTACTCACCATTAATGGGGAAGAAAAGGAAGTCCCCTAGATTTGGAAGGAAGTTTTTATATACAACAAAAAACTTGTGTCTGGGATGATCTATACTTACAGTGTGGGTAATTCAAAAACAAAAATCACACCAGGTGCAGAGGATCACACTTGCAATTCCAACACTTTGGAAGCCCAAGGCAGGTGGATCGCTTGAGGTCAGGAGTTTGAGACCAGCCAGGGCAACATAATGAGACCCCCATCTCCACACAAAAATTTTTTTTTAATTAACTGGGCATGGTGGCACTTGCCTGTAGCTCCAGCTACTTCAGAAGCTGAGACAGGAGGATCACGTGAGCCCAGGAGGTTGAGGCTGCAGTGAGCCATGATGGTCTTTCATAATAATTATTATGATAAGACTTCTTGACCCATCAAGATAGGGCAAAAGGAGCTAAGCAATTCTTGGTCCTCGATACCTAAAACTTGAAGTCCTATCACTGGCAGTTTCCTGAGCAACAAGGGATGAGGAAAAAATCTGATAGAACTAGCAAATCCTCACCTACATCTACCCTAGAGTTCGGCTGAAGTGATGGGAAGCTAAAACCAAGAAACTACTACCTTTGTTTATAGGTCATATGGTTATCACTCAAACTCAAAAACTTATATACCTCTGATAATCAATCAAAGTCAACGCCCATTAGCCCAAAGTCAGAAGAGGAAAATGACAAAGGAAGAGACAATAAACCATCGCAAGAAATACAAAAGAGTGAAATTAACTCCTCTGCCCATTAAGTTCTTTTAAATTAAAAATACCCAATCATTCAACAAGTCAGACTGAAGCAGCAACTCGGGAACACGGTCTTCATTCTCATTCTCTATCTCCCTCTCCCTACTCACTCACATGTTCTCCGTACCCCACGTCTCCTCTTCCCATCTATTTCCAAGTCTACATCTTGTCCATACCTACCCTCTTTCCCTTCACTAGGTGCTTGAATAAGTCCCTAATCTATTGTGTGCCCTTTTTGAAAAAATCAACTGTCTATAATATTTTCACTGTTTAACAGTCAACACAGTATAGCCGCACCTACACTAAAGTATTTCAAACTCTTTTTATCTCAACCTATAGTAAGAAGTATGGGAATAAGAAATACAGAAAAACACAATGTTTTGCACAACAATACTTACTCCTTCTGCATTTGATGTACTTTATATTTTCTATTCTAGTCTTTAATTTTTTAAATGCTGGTTAGACTTAATAATTGATTTTAAAACCTATCACAACCAGCAGGAGAAAACAATGAGCTACATAGATAACATACTGTCAATAAATGTACCAAATGAGAAAAAGGTCAGGGAACAAATGACTGCCATGGAAGTGTGGTACAATAAAATATTTATTTGAGCTAAGTTATTTTATCCTAAAATAGCCTGAGCTTACTGTGTTATAGTATTCAAGTCCTAGGAATTACGGGACATTTCATAAAATTTCCAACATACTGCACTATTTGTTTTTATATACTGCTATACTAAGGTATGCCTTACATTCCCATATAAAATAAATATATTTCTAATATTCCTAAAGTGTTAATCCTGACCTCCTGTTTTCACTCATAAAGCAATACATTCTTTCTTTTAAAAAGCTGGGTGTGGTGGTGCCTACCTGTAATCTCAGCTCCTTAGGAGGCTGAGGTGGGAGGATCTCTGAGCCCAGGAGTTCAAGACCAGCCTAGGCAACATACTAAGACCCTTGACATGGTTTGGATTTGTGCCCTCACCCAAATCTCATGTCAAACTGTAATCCCAGTGTTGGAGGAGGGACCTGGTGGGAGGTAACTGGATCATGGGGGCAGACTTCCCCTTTGTGTTCTTGTGATAGTGAGTGAGTTCTCACAAGATCTGGTTGTTTAAAAGCGTGTAGCATCTCCTCCTTCCCTCTCTTCCTCCCACTACAGCCACGTAGGATGGGGTCTGCTTCCCCTTTGGCTTTTACCATGATTGCAAGTTTCCGGACGTCTCCCATGGATGCCTCCCATGGATGCCTCCCGTAGCCTGCGGAACTGTGAGCCAATCAAACCTCTTTTCTCCATAAATTACTCAGTCTTAGGTAGTTCTTTATAGCAATGCGAGAATAGACTAATACAACCCTGTCTCTAAAATAAATCAATACATAAAATAAAAAGGGTGATGTTCCTAAAAACAAAAAAATTACTAATGAACATTAAGTATTTCAAAGACTTTAGCGGTTGACAGCACTAGTTCATTACATCTAAGTTCACTCTACTTTATAGGGAATTTTTCCTAGATGTAATTTTATCAACAGCATCACTCTTATGCTATTCCATCATGAATGCCAGTAACCAGTATTTTCTGGCAACTACCTCTAAGTGTAATTTCACTTAAAAAGAGAGAGACAAATAGAAATATTATAATAATAGCCATTACACTTATTGAACACACTTCTACCATGTGCCAGCATTGTACTGGATAAAATCATTGCACTTACTCATTATCACTCCTAGAACAGAATATTAGGTGGCTAGTATAAAGGAAATAAGGACCTAACCAATATTGCTGATTATCCTAGTTGAGAACTTAAATAAAATAAATGTAATCATCTGTATCAAATGAACATTTTGATAATTCGAACCGATTAATAAATTCTACTCAGGAAAAGCTAACAATGAGGAACAGCAGATGTGAAGAACAAAAGTATTCTAGAAAAGATACAGATCCATCAACACCTCACTTAATTAACCCTCGTGTAAAAAAAAAAAAAAGTGAATAGCTTTATGACTATTCTAATAAAAAGAAAAGCTTAAAGCATAGTACCTGCTGATATGTTCTAGGTACAAATTTATTAAAGACTATTCTCTATGTATATATAAAATCTGAATAAGCTATAAAATTACTGTTATTTAGTGATAATTTCTATGTTACAAAGTCCAACATTCAAAAAGCATCAAAATACAGTTATCCACGTACAGACAGCCTTGTATATTTATTTTGTATTAAGTAATATTATCTTACATTTATTAAGTAAATTGGTAAATAATTCCCTAAAATTCCAATTTCCCATTTAAAAGTAGGGTGTGGCCAATTTAATAATGATATACTAATTCAGTCGTTACTAGCAAATTAGTTTACAATGTGGAAGTTATCTTCTACAACTCCACTGTAATTTATTCTAGAGTTATGCTGACATCCAGACTATTATTGTATACACAAACATACATAATTATTTCAACAACTTAAAACTAAGCAGACAAAAAAGTCTTTCAAATATTATTTACTATAAATAAAAATAATACATCTTATTAAATTTAAATGTGATCTATAGTCTTAAGGCACTTTTATTCCCTTGCTCTAGTGCTCATTGGCTTAATCCTCTTTCTCTTTCCACTTATTTCCTCCCTCAAGCCATCAGCACCAAAAGCAAGAAATGCTGTCAAAGAAAAACAACATATCTGACTTTGAATTGTCAGTTTTCTTATTGTCATGATACTGCTATGAACAAAACATTAACTGTGCCAATATAAAAATAAAATGGACTAAAACTAGGAATAAAATGAAATTGATAGAAATGAAGCTGAATACAGCCGGTAAGAATCTTGGCTGACTCCATCATAAGAGTAATCTATCATCAGCATAAAAATAAGCAGCATCTAGCTGACACTTTCATTAATATAAATAATGAACACAAATATGTAACAAATTGTATTATTTATACTGCGCTCCTGTTGCAAATAGTCTTTTAAATATTTAAATAAAAGACAGTATTTTTTGAATTATTAAAAATCAAACTTAAAATTACACCATTTAAGGCAAATCTAAATTACCAAATTTAACCCCAACAACAATCTCTGTAAATTTCCACCAGAGTCCCAAAAAATAATGTTTAAAACATTTAACTGAGGTCAATTCGCAATCTGGAAATACTCGTAGTCTTAACTGATTTTCACATATTGTTAGGTAATTAAAATAAAATAGGACATTTCCCCAAAATGTAGTAATCAATTAATATGAAGAACATATGATCTATTTCAATTCTTAAAGAGACTGGCATTCTTAACCTAAATTCTCAAATAACTTAAAGACATCAAATACTACTCACTACACAACTCCTGACAGCCTTTTCCCTTCTTAACTTTCTTTTCTTACTCCTTATCCAAACTTCTATACTAATAAAAATAAAATTCAGCCAAATACTTATTTGATATTTGGCTTATATGAAAATATACATAAACGAGGTGTTTTTATAGATATATAAGAAACAACATCCAAGAAAAACATATTTAATGGAAAATACATATAAATTATTCCAACAGCAAATTATCTCATAGCATAAAACTACTTACCTAAACTCTAATAATCAGAAGGCAATGGAGGATACAGTTTTCTCTTTATCATAAATCATTTAAAATTATATTTACTACTGGTACATACAGTTCTCCCATAGCTTCACAGAGAGGAAAGAATTCACTAAATGACAAAAATCACAGACTAGAGTGTCACTAAGGAACCATAACTTAAGAACTCAAGTTCCAACTCTAAAAGTACCAAAACCCTTTAAGTCTTAAAAAAAAAATTAACACTACAGAATTTCTGAATTTGTGAGACATGGGATGTAAAACTACATAGGCTTTACAAAATATTTTATTCAACATATAAAAGACATTACTCACAAAATCAGTACCAAAGTCAAAATTGTCTCACTCTTAAGTGAGAAGTTACTTGAAAGATGGTTTAGATTGCTTACATTCCCAGGGTGAGTCTGGCAGTCTGTTTTGAAAAGTTATTCTACCCACATTTACATATTTTTTAAACCTTATGATATCACGTTGCTAGAAATCTTCTTATACTGGCAAATGGAATAAAGTTATTACTTATAGGCATTCTTGCATCAGTGGTTTACCTGAGAAACTAACTATGAATAAATTTCAAATCCAAAAAAAAAAAAAGACACAATCAGCACCTGACTTTTACTTCAGGAAAATAAAGTTTTACTTGGGAACGAAGATATTTTAGCATAAGAACTTAGCATAAGAACAAGCTAAAATGATTAGAATTCCAAAGGTACAAAATAATATTCGGCCAAAATCCTTCAAAAGCCAACGTGCCACTACTATAGACAGATCTGGGTGACGATGCTTGCTTACTGCAACAGTGAACTTCTGGACGTTAGAGTGTGCCCTGTATATAACAGGAGACGCTGAAGAACTTGAGCCAAGCCCTCAAGCTTGAAGGTCATGGAGCGTTTGCTCACATCATTGATCTATTCCAATACAGTAGGTCTTCTAAATCACATCTATATTTAGAAGAATGAAGCCAAAAATCTAACCAGTTTAGATTTAAATTAAATTTAGAGTAAAATCTCTCAAGTGGAAGCTGCCCTCAAACATTCTCCATCAACTACTACCACAAAATTTTTAAACTCTTTATGTCATTTAATCTTACAAACATAATTTTTGGAAAAGTCCATGTTTAGCAGTTTCCTTTGCTTGTACTATGTAGAGATGAAATAAAACCCACTGATCACCACCCTCGGCTTCCTGTTGACCTAAGGTAAACACAGATATTATAATATCTCCTCCCATTTTGAGAATAATTTCCAAAAACGTTTGAGAACGTTTCCACCAATAAATGCCTTTCAAATGAAGGACTATTACGGTGCCATGTATTAGGCAACTGTAACCAATAATCCACTTTTGCCCATCACAGAATTGATTTAAAATATCTTACTCTTGACCTAAAAACGTAAGTTCTTCATCGCCAAGTTCCACATTAGCTAGGCCTTAAAGCAAGGTAACAATTGAGCAGCACAGTTTTACTCCTGGGAAAATATTTACCAAAAACTAGCAGAAAATCTTGAATAACTAGTGTCTGTTTTTTTATTGTATTTTTTCTTTCAACGGAGTTTACTCATGGTAACTCTCTATACCAATTAAATCATAATGACCAGCTAAAGATTAAGAGTTTATCTAAAAATTACAAACTTACCCCATTCTAGGTATTCGAGAATGTTCTTCTCTCTTCTCAATGGAGAATTATTGCATTCATCATAAAGACAGATAAGTATATCCAGTAATGTCTCCACACTGAAGCATTGCCCATTGGTCTGAGCGGGCCCGTCCAAAATAAACTGCTCCAACTGCCTCAAACGCACTTCTCCAGACATATTTGCTTCGATTTCTGCTGGTTTTCCTTTAAATTATTATGATGACTTTTACTATTATCTGAACCTAAATTTTAAAAGGTATGATTTTTAAAATAAACCACTTGTTATTCAAACAACTGTCATGCAATGCTGGTGCTGAATTAAACATCCAACACACCAGTAACCTCACTTAACTGAAGCGTCTTCAATTTCACCCATATACATATATTTTGAGGGTAAATTACCATAAAATATATACTTCATGCATTTTTTAAAGAATAATACACTTAAGTCGTATATTTAAATAAAATAATTAAAAGTACAACGAACTAGAGTCAACACTTCTTTAAAAAAAAAAAAACTCTTCTCCTTCATTCAAAATTCAACTCGTGCAACGTAATCCTGAAACGAATCCGGTTGCATCACTAATGAATAAAGTCCGATTTGCATCAGCAATTCACTTCCCGGGAAGAAAAACAGAAAAGGGAGGAAAAAAACAGAATGCATAGAAGGGGGAGGGAAAACCAAATATGTTGCTGCAAATCCTCCCAACCACCACTTGGATAATGCATCAGCGGCAATTTCTCCAGCGGGAAAGGGAGGGGGCGAGGTCCCTGAAACAGCCCCTCGGCTCGGAGCACGCCAAGTCTTGCCCGGAGGAGGCTTTTCGTTTCTCCTCCCGAGGTCCTTCTTTTTTAAGGCTTTGCAGTCAGTCCTATTTTCAACGGATTCCGGTGAAAACTCCTCATTTTTCTCCCGGCTTCTCCCTAGGGCCTGACCCGCGGCGCGGCCGGGGGTGGAAGGCGGGCTGCGGGCGGCACTGGCACCGGGCTCCGAAGCGGCTACTTGGCCGCACGAGCCCGCTCCATGTCGGTGGTCACTCGTGGGCCGAGCCGCGCCGCGCCGCGCCAGGCAGAGATCCCGGTCTCCCCCACACCCACGCCGCGGCCGCCGCGCCGGAGGCTCCCGACGCCCCAGGCGAGGGGGGTGCTTCTCTGAATTCAAAGGACAAGAGCCGCAGCAGCTGCGGCGGCGGCGCGGGCGGCTCTGGCAGCTACTTCTCCCCCTTCTTCACACCCCTGGGCTAAAGGCATCTTTCCTCAGCGAGGAGGGAGGCGGCCGAGGCACAGGAGGAGGGGTCGCTTCCGCGGCTGAGGAGACCAGAGGCTGCGGCAGTCCGGCTCCCAACCACTCCCTTCCTCTCCCTTCCAGCCCTCCCCCGCCTTCCCTCTCCTCTCGCGCTCGCGCCCTGGGTTCCGCGAGGCTCCTTCAGTCCCGCCGCACGCAGGCGGAGGCCGGCGGACGAGTGTGGATCCAATATGGCGGCCTGGCCCCCCGGCCCCGGCACACGCGCGCGCACACGCTCTCCACTCCCCGCCCCCGCCCTGCCAGAGCCTCAGCCCCAGCCGGCGGCCAAGCCGGGCGGGGTCCGGCCGGCGCGCCCAGCGGCGGCCCCCAAGGGGGCGCGGGTTCCCGGCGCGAGTGGTTGCGGCAGCCGGAGAGGAGGGGTGGGGACCGCCTCGGCGGCGAGGCTGCGGTTACCGCAGCCTGGAATGCGGAGCTGCGGGAGGGCTGGGGGAGGCCCGGGCGGCGGTGGCAGAGCATGTGGAGGCGGGATGACCGGGCCGCGCCGGGAGCTGCGGCAGGACGGGGCGCAGGCTGGAAACTGCGCCACCGCCGCGCCGTGGCCCCAGCTCCCCGAGGCTTCTGGTGCAGATAGCGAAGCGGGGCTCCTGCCTCGTCCTCGGAGACATCACCTGTCTGGCGCGTTTGTTAAAGGCGCCCAGAAGCAGCGGGCTTTAGGCTTCCGACAGAGCTGGAGAAGACGGTGCCTGTCTTTCAGCCCCTTACCTGCTCCCCACCCGCCCCCCAGATTTGGTTCGCGCACACTCCAGAGTAATCATTTCTTAGGTGTCTAATTACAGCACTTCGTGTGTCATTTCCCGGGACAAAAACAATGACAGACTTGTCCGCGCTACCATCGAAGTCTTGGGTCTGCACGCAAAGGATGAAATCCTCCATCTCCATTCCCAAAAGTTTCCCTACGGGAGCCTGATGGTGTCTCCTCCCGAACTGTCCTAGCGGCTGCCTGTTTTTCCCTAGCCATGGTTACCGCCTGCGGGGGATTCAGCCTGTGAAGGCAGTCAAGGCAGTTCACCACTGTCATCAAACCTACACTCCCCTGTTCACGCGCACACACACTTGTAACCCAGTGGCACAATGCAGGAATTAGGGCAACAAAGGCAAATCGCTGAACAGCTAGGGCACCTGATGCTTGTAAGGCCCTTCCAGGTTTTTGTGAATCTCGGTTTTAGGAGAGCTCCCTTTATAAAATTCTCATGGAAGATGCCATATTTAAATTAACACCACAAAACTGGGTTGTTGCAGTTCTGTTACTTTCTCTCAAGATTGCCATCTCCTTTATGGTCCTTCTCTAAAATACAATTATTTTGTATTCCCCACACCTGCGAGGCGGTTATGTTTCTATGTTAATGCCCACAATTGCATCTTACATCTTGATAATATGGAAGCTGAGGAAGAATTAGAAATGAGGGCCTAGACGTAAAATGAAGGCTAACAGAAGTCGATTGAAGTTGTGATTCACGAAATAGCGTGAATCTTTTATGAAATCTACACTTGCAACGTCTACAGTTGCCTGGCTTAAGAGCAGCATTATTTTCAATGCGGTCTTGACATGAATGATACTTCGATTCAAACAAAAGGTCAATCATTTCCAGCCATGACATCTTTATATGGGTAAGTGTTGACTAATTCTAAAAGTAGTAGAAAAGCAAAAAGAAAAGTTTAATCCTAACACAGATAATAAGCAATATTTTGGTGTTTATTATTCAAGTCTTTTTCCTATGCACTTTTTCAAAAATGATACATAATAGACAGTTTTATAGCCTCTTGCTTGCAATTAGCAATATATTATGGACATTTCTTCAGCTCAACAAATATTCTTCAACAGTATGGATTTTAATGGTGAAGCCAATTTTAACAGTTTCGTTTGACCATAAGATGCGGTAGCAAAGAAGGAAGCAATTTCTTCTCCTTTTTCAAGTATGGTAAACTAAAGAACTGACTCCAAGGTACCTACTTTTCCAACTTACAAATAACTAGAAAGAAGTTCAAAGGAGAACCTAAAACGTGTTAGGTCTCAATAAATGCTAATTGACGATGGAAGTATATGAGATGTAGATACATTTTTTTTTTTTAACAAAAGAGTCAAGCTGTCAGTTCTCTACCTAGTCTATTAGCACTTGGGTACCACCCACAGTCCAGGGTATTGATGGTTGCTAAATAACCTTTTCCACATTATTTAGAAAGCAGAGAGGAGAATTTATTTTTATTTAAAAACACACACACACACACAAAGAGAAGGAAGGAGGTTGAACCCAATCAATTTTGCTTGAATAATTCAAGCTCAGAGACTTAATAATTAACTAGACACTAAACACATTGTGCGGGTGTTATTTTAAATGTTCCAGTTGAAGTGTGAACATGCTTGTTAATGAAACCGGTCTTAAGCCAAAGAAAGGCGCAGCCCAGCAGCCGTATAGTGCTTGAGGTGTTCCTGCAAAACAAGAGTGCCACAGGCTGCCTCACAGGGTATTCTTTGGGGAAAAATAGCCTGGAGGAGGTCTTCTTTGTGAAATTCTGCTTGGGGGCCTGGAGATTAGATGTATACCACTGCAAATGCCCAATTTGTTTGAAATTAATCAGAGAATGTTTTATGAAGATGCTGGGAATTAATCTGACCATTCAGAAAAGAAAGAGGACAGGAGAAGACAAGAAGGTAGGAAGGTGGAAAGAAGACAGCAGGACAGAAATCATTAAGCCTAGTCCCCAGTACGAGCTCTCTTCAACTAATCCTCCAATTCAGGGCTAAAAGCAGGAGAATTAATCCACCAATTAATATTTTTAACAGTCAGCCTCACTCTCACCTTGGTATATCTAACTTCAGAATAACTATAGGGTCATTGTTGGAGAACGGAGCCAAAAACAAGGTGAGTGCCACAGTAGGGCTTAATGTATAGCACTGAGGATGTTTTACCACATCTCCTTTTAGCCTAGCCACATCCTGACCCTGCAAATGAATTACTTGGCTTAGTTACCCTCCCAGGATAAAATGCCAGCAAATGCCTGTCCTCTCTTCATGTCAGGCTCCTGACATGAGTGAGATCAACTGCAGGGGCTTATATATAAAAAAGAAACTTTATGATTAATAATTGCTTCCATTACAGAACACTTAACAACCTGTAAACACTGTCCTGGGTAGTTTGAGCTCATGTTTTATTCAATCATCGTAACCATATGAAGTAGGGAAATTACCTCTATATCATAGATGATGGAAGAAGCTAAGGCTTAGAGATCTTAACTTGTGAAAGATCACACAATTAGTGATTGACACAGGAGCTACAAGTCAACACTAGGCCTGTCTCATGCCAGTGCCCATGGCTTTAACTACAAAGCAAGTGAGGTATAAAACATCTTCAGGTTCTATAAACTCAACTCTTCCTTCCTCTTGTAACAAGGAAGAAGTGGGATGTGTTGTTAATTCACATATTTGGGCTTTAGAAGTTGATATCAGGGCAAAGAAAGAACTACGTACATGATTATGTCAGGGTTCAACCAAAAAAGCAGAAATCACCTATATAAACCAGAGAAAGCTATTTTTTTTGAGACGGAGTCTTGCTCTGTCTCCCAGGGTGGAGTGCAGTGGCGTGATCACATGCTCACCGCTACCTCCATCTCCCTGATTCAAGCGATTCTTCTGCCTCAGCCTCCCAAATAGCTGGGACTACAGGCACATGCCATTATCACATCTGGCTAATTTTCTTTTTTCTTTTCTTTCATTCTTTCTTTCTTTCTTTCTTTCTTTTTTCTTTTTTGTGAGACTAGTCTCGCTCTGTTGTCTAGGCTGGAATGCAGGGGCACAATCTCGGCTCACTGCAAGCTCCGCCTCCTGGGTTCACACCATTCTCCTGCCTCAGCCTCCGGAGCAGCTGGGGCTGCAGGTGCCTGCTCCCACACCCGGCTAACTTTTTGTGTTTTTACCCAGCTAATTTTTTTTGTATTTTTAGTAGAGACGGGGTTTCACTGTGTTAGCTAGGATGGTCTTGATATCCTGACCTCTTGATCCGCCTGTCTCAGTCTCCCAAAGTGCTGGGATGACAGGCGTGAGCCACCGCGCCCAGCCCACATCCAGCTAATTGTCTTGTATTTTTAGTAGAGACGGGGTTTCACAATGTTGGCAGGGCTGGTCTTGAACTCCTGACCTCAAATGATCCACCCACCTCAGCCTCCCAAAATGCTGGGATTACAGGTGTGAGCCACTGCACCCAGCCGAAACCAGAGAAACCTTAATTCTGACACATGGTTCCATGGATGATGGAAGAGCTGAGGAAACATAAGGCAAGTCAGGTGACCCAGTTTGGCAGCAGCGGGAAGCTATTCCCACCCCTAGGCTGGTGGAAGCTAAAACCAGGGCTGGTGGGAGATGGAGCCACAGAAGAGATGCAAGTGTTACTGGGGATGCTGCCTTAGGCAGACAGAGGGGAAGAGAATCCTCTTATGACAAATCTCCTGTCGTTTGCAGCTAACACGGAGCCTCTGAAAGGGAGGCTGCATGAGTGGTCCCCAGAGATAAAGTAGAGCAGGCAATGGGTAAGAAATGAATGTAAGAGCAAACAGGCAGAATTTGCACACATATAGTCAACACAGTTACAGTTTAACCCAAACTGTAATAAAATCAATAAAACAAATGTTCTATCTCTGAACAACCATTAAGTAGATTTTGAAGTGGCATTATTTTAACATAGGAGAAGTTTTTACCTTTTTCTTTTCAAATTTTTTTATTTTTTTCTTCAAGAAGTTAAAAAACCAACCAACCCTCATTAGGGCAGGTTTACTTAGGTATACAGACAAATAGTTCCCACTTGCTCGTCAGTGGATTTTGTCCATCTTGCCCTATCGTTAAATTTATCATTTAAAATCTCTCATTAAAGCTCTACATAAACAAGCTCTACTATAAATGAAACTTTCCAAAATATGTTTAGAATCAAACATTATAATACAGATATTGTCAGCTATTAGAGCTACTTAGCAAATTTGAACATTGCAAAGATAAGTGACATTCTTTCATAAATTCCATCAGCAGAAAACACTTGGTAAAAACTGTACTGCAACATGTGGTGACAAAACCAAACCAATTAAGCCAGTGTGAACCTTTGGTCCTGAGGTGGGAGTGGAGGTGACACACCCAGGACCTATAGGGGCTGGCAGCCAAGGAGGTGAAAGTTGACGAATTCAGTTACCATACTCTGAAAATTGCTCTGGCCAAGATTGCCAGTGACTTCCACCTTACCAAAATTAATAGGCAATCCTCAGTCTGCATCTCATTTGCCCCTTTAACAGTATTTCACAGTGCTGATCACCTCTCTTAACTAAAACATTTTCCTTCACTTGATTTCCACATTCTCCTGATTTTCTCCTACCTCACTGGCCACTCGTTCTCAGTCTCCTTCACTGGATGATCCTTATCTTCTTGATCTTCAAATACTGGAGTGGCCCAGGGCTCAGAACTTCATCTCTTTTCTAGCTACACCCATTACCGAGGTGATCTCAATTAATCTTAAGTCCATAAATACAATCTATGATGGTCTGAAAAACTTGTCATAAATTCTTCAATACTCCTTCCATTGAAAAGTTGGGTCTATATCCTCTTACGTTGAATCTAGGCCAAGCTTCGTGACTTGCTTGTCCTAAATAGAATGTAGTATAAATAACTGCTTACCTTCCTAGGGTGAGCCATAAAAGGCAATGCAGTGTCAGCTTGTCCACTGGAACACTGTCACTAGAACCCTACATTGCCATGTAAGACATTCAACTAAATTCAACTGTCCTAAGGCTGCCATGCTAGTAGGGAGCCCAAGCTGCATGCAGTCACCCATTCAGCAGCTCCAGGCAGCATCAGCTGCTGGACATGTGATTGCAGACACCTCCAGATGATTGTAGTCTGCAGCTGTCAATCACCCTAGCCAAGACTCCCAGTCTTCTCATCTGAGGCCCCAGTCATTGTGGAGAAGAGTTAACTTCTCATCACTGTGTTTTTTTCACATTTCTGATGCATAACGTCCATGAACCTGATGAAATAATTGCATTAAGCTGCTACATTCTGAGATAATTTGTTATGCAACAGTAGTAACTAGAACAACATCATCTTTTTTTTTTTGGCAGGGTGTCTTTTCACCCAGGTTAGAGTACAGTGGTACGACCATAGCTCACTGCAGCCTCCACCTCCCAGGTTTAAGTGATCCACTCACCTCAGCCTCCTGAGTAGCTGGGACTACAGGTGTGCACCACCACGCCCAGCTAATTTTTTTTGTTGGGGGTGGGGGTAGAGATGGTTTCGCCTTGCTGCCCAGGCTGGTCTCAGACTCCTGGGCTCAAATATTCCTCTTGCCTCAGCTTCCAAAGTGCTAGGATTACAGGTGTAAGCTACCATGCCTGGTCCAAATGGTCTTTACACTCATTAAATCCTCTTTAAAATCCTGTACAGTAGAATCTATTATTATTTCCACAGAGAAAAACTGAGGACTAGACAGATTAAGTAACTTTCCCAAGTGTACAAAGCTGATAGGTAGTATCAGGATTCCAGCACAGGTGGGATTCATTCTAAAGCTTGTGTGCTGAAATGCTTTCCTCACCTACCTCATAGCAAGGTAAAAGAAACTAATACCAGCTACCTGATTCATATTTAGACTGTGCCCTATTGTCTAAAAAGAGAAGAGAAAATGGAAATGACTTAGCTATAACCTGGAAGCACAGAAGACATTCTTTTGCAGAGATTTTTGTTCATTGTTTTCCTTATTAAAGAAGAGCAAACAAGAGAGAACAGTTTTATTAAAATAGGACTTATTTCATGGAGACAAAAAAATGAAACTCTTCGTTATCAGGATGGTAATGGATGATAACTCAATTTAAATACAAAGAGAGATTGTCAAATTGTAATCTGTGAAGATTTTTTAAATGATTATTTCAATTCAGTTCCAACAGCCACTTCTCTTGAATGGTTTGGAACCCACCTGCCAGAAGGTGACGGGACCAGAACAGATGTGCTCTCCAGGCCTCATTCAGCAATAAGATTCAGTGCTTCACACCAGTATGGGAGACCAATTAAACTCACAGTTGTATGGTGGAGCCAGCGATTATGTTTTAGAACAGACTGACCTCTCTCTGACCCAGAGGATAGCAAGCATCAGCATTTACAAGCCAAATGAAATAAGGCACTGTCAGCAATGTTTCTTACAGTAAGAAATATAACAACAATAATAATAAAAAGCACTAAGACATAAACCCACATATAAGATGTTATCTGGAGACCCCAGGCATCCATGAAAAGGGAAGTGAAAATTCAAGAAAATTCAATCTGGGATCCTAACAGGGGCTTTCCTCAAATAAGAAAGGCCCCCAAGTTGGCGCAGTGGCTCATGCCTGTGATCCCAGCACTTTGGGAGGCTGAGGCAGGCAGATCACCTGAGGTCAGGAGTTTGAGACCAGCCTAGCCAACATGGTGAAACCCCGTCTCTATTGAAAATGCAAAAAAATTAGCCAGGCATGGCGGCATGGGCCTGTAATCCCAGCTACTTAGGAGGTGGAGGCAGGAGAATTGCTTGAAACTGGAAGGTGGAGGTTGCAGTGAGCCAAGATCGCGCCAGAGCACTCCAGCCTGGGCAACAGAGCAAAATTCCATCAAAAAACAAAAAAAAAAAGAAAAAGAAAAAATAAATAAAGTCCCCAAATATTATAAAAATTAAGGAAAAATCCATGCGGAGGACAATGAAGAGTACAAAAGACTTCATAAGTATTAAAATGTGGGACCTTGTTCCAGCCACTTCTTCAGATACTAGCATGACATTGACATAGGTCAGGATAAAAAGCTAGAGAACAATATCAAAGAATGATGTTAGAAAAAAATTAAGTATTTTTTATTACTGTAACATTAGGTTTTCCTGTTCTTTGAAAGTTTGTTTCTCATAATGATAACATGTTATCCTATATAAAAACAACTAATTGATCATTAGTGTATTATTTTCTCAGCAATGGAACTGAATTTTCTCTAAACCATCTATATCCATACTCTTGTTCATCCTGCCTTGTGAGAAGGGGATGATTTATTTAATGACTACCTTAGTGCAAGGTACCATGTATGACTGTGAAACAAATACTTTTACTACACAAAAATAAATTATCTAGGCAGTGATAAAACTACCACCTTGTCCTCATTAGTACCTCATACTAAAAACGGAATTAATCAGCCAGACACAGTGGCTCACGCCTGTAAACTAAGCATTTTGGCAGGCCGAGGTGGGTGGATCACCTGAGGTCATACCACTGCACTCCAGCCTGGGTGACAGAGTGAGAGTCTGTCTCAGGAAAAAAATAAAATGGAATTAACCATCCCACAAAACTACTAGATAATCATTAACAAGTACTAGAGCAACCATTCCCAAATTCCTTTTTTAAAACCACTATTAAGATGTTTCAGTTCATTCATTCAGTCACCAATGAATGTCATCAATGAAGTACTTACCAAGCCCCCAGTCTCCACCAGATACAGAGTATAAAATATAAATGGATGATGTGCAACTTTCATTGTAGAAATCCCCAAGATAAACTTACAAATTTTAAACAAAGGTGTCATAATATTGTTAATGTCCTTTTAGTTGGAAGGGGAAGGTTGGTTGGTGGAAGGTAATGAAGCAGAGAAATTTTCCTGAAAGCTGAATTATAGTATACCTTTTGGTACACTTTGGATTGCTCAGAACAGAGTAGACAACAGAGACGATTTTTCCAAGAGAGAAAAGAATAAACCACAGCTATTATTAAAAAAAATTGAAATCATGTCCTCTGCAGCAACATAGATAAAGCTGGAGGCCATTATTCTAAGTGAAATGACTTAGAAGCAGAAAATCAAATACTGCATGTTCTCACTGTGGTATTTGGGAACTAAACCATGAGTACACATGGACATAAAGAAGTAAATCATAGGTACTGGGGACTCTAAAAAGAGGGAGACTGCGGGGGTGAAGCTTGAAAACTTGCCTATTGAATACAATGCTTGCTATTTGGGTAATGGGTATACTAGAAGCCCAGTCCCTGCCAATATGCAATACACCCGTGTACCCCTTGAATCTAAAATAAAATGAAAATTTTTAAAAAGAATAAACCAACTTCAGGGCTGTGGGAAGCAAGCTGGGACAGAAGAATCAGGCCCCTCCAGGAAAAGACAGAGGTACAAATAACCAAATCCAAGCATGGCTAAGTGAAATCTCATGAGGGTGATTAAATTTTCCAGTGGTGGCCAGGCACAGTGGCTCACCCCTGTAATCTCAGCACTTTGGGAGGCTGAGGCGGGTGGATCACCTGAGGTCAGGAGTTCGAGACCAGCCTGGCCAACATGGAGAAACCCTGTCTCTACTAAAAATACAGAATTAGCTGGGCATGGTGGCGCATGCCTGTAATCCCAGCTACTCAGGAGGCTGAGGCAGGAGAATCGCTTGAACTTGGGAGGCAGAGGTTGTGGTGAGCTGAGATCGTGCCATTGCACTCCAGCCTGGGCAACAAGAGCGAAAACTCCGTCTAAAAAAAAAACCAAAAATTCAAGTGACTCAGTTCCACAAAGACAGGGCCAGGTGGAGCCACTCCTGAGAAGAGATAGTTATAGTTGTCAGGTGGGGGCTAGGATGATAGATGGATGATGGTGGTCCTTCTAGGTTAGAAGGGCATTGGTTACTAAGGGTTGGGAAGAGGACATGAGGCAGAAACCCATGAGCGCTTCCAGGTCTTAGTCAAGGAGGGGTAGCCTCAAGTTTTAGCAAGGAATTTCAACACACATCAAAAACCCAGATGCAAAGCTACAAATATAAGCTAACCAGGTAAACTAGGGGTCAGCTGGAAGCTCTCTGAAGTATCTGAGGGCTAAATGTTACTTTGGGCCCACTAGACCAGTGGTGTGGAAGCAAGGACCCATTTTAAGATCTCACCAGCTGTTGGTCAGACTTCTCAGTGTGCCCTGTAAGGCCAGACTAGCCCTAACCAAGGGTCTATATGGAGTAGAACCTGAAGGTTGTGACAGGAAAATAAAAATCCAGGACCCCAATTCACTCTGCCAAAAGGAAAAAAAATGAAGCTGAAAGCTGAGTTGTGCAAGAGCTGCCTTTCCTTTTGTTCCTAAGCAGATAGCCACAGATAAAAGGTTAAATATCTCCACAGGTAGCTACTCTATGTTCACCTTATCTTACGTAAAGCTCCAATTTACTGAGCATGAGAGGAATATGTAATTGACTATTCCCCTACCTGCTCCTTTTCTCTTGCAACACGTAGATTCAGTAATGTAACCACCTCTCTCCCCTCCAGCCCCCTATTCCCTCTTTAAATATTGAAGCCCTCGGACCATAGACTATTTCTGAAATTCTGTGTTTGTTTTCCTCCTGGGCATGTCCTTAACCTTAGCAAAATAAACTTCTAAATTGATTGATACTGGTCTCAGATGCTTTTTGGTTAACAAGGTCATCACTGCTGGCATCTGGTTAAGACTGAATAGTCATGAACTTATGCTGCCAACCTAAAACTACTCCCTCACTGGGATGCCTAACACCTTGGACAGTGTGGCCATTGCTTTGGGTTAAGGTCGAATCAGGGAACATCTTTCACAGGCTAGGTACAATCTAAAGCTTGGATTAACCTGCCCACTAGCATACTGATACTTATTACTTTGAGCACTTGAGCTCAAATGCAAATAATGATTTCTCCCTTAATTGGCTGCTGTGGTGATCCCATCTGGAGTGGAAGCGCTAAAGGTTAAATAATAAAAAGCTACTGTGGAGCTATAAACCATGGTTTAAAAACCCCTTTAAAGGAAAGTGATTAAAAGGGATAGCTAAGGTACAATACCCTCTGCCCAGTGAACAATAAGATGGACTAGGATGTCTAGATAACACGTTAGATTGAGCTATTGACTATCTCTTCCATACACTCTTTCATTCAGCAAATATATATTGAGCACTGACTGTATGCTGGACAGTATGCCAGGTCTTTCTCAGGCTTGGAGAACACAAGCAATTCTTCTCTCTCTCTCTCTTTTTTTTTTTTTTTTTTTTTGGACAGGGACTCACTCTGTCACCCAGGCTGGAGTGCAGTGGCGTGATCACAGCCCACTGCAGCCTCAACCTCCTGAGCTCAAGCTATTCCCCCTCCTCAGCCTCCCAAGTAGCTGGGACTACAGATAAGTGCCACCATGTCCAGCTAATTTTTGTGTTGTTTGTTGTTGTTGTTGTTTTTGAGACAGGGTCTCGTTCTGTCCCCCAGGCTAGAGTGCAGTGGTGCAATCTTGGCTCACTACAGCCTCCGCCTTCTGGGTTGAAGTGATTCTTCTGCCTCAGCCTCCTGAATAGCTGGGATTACAGGCATGCACCACCACACCTGGCTAATTTTGTATTTTTAGTAGAGATGTTGGCCAGGCTGGTCTCGAACTCCTGATCTCAGGTGATCCACCCACCTCAACCTCCCAAAGTACTGGAATTACAGGCATGAACCACCACACCTGGCTAATTTTGTTTAGTTTTTGTAGAGACAGGGTCTCACTATGTTGCCCAGGCTTGTCTCAAATTCACGGACGCAAGTGATCTTCCTGCCTCCGCTGCCCAAAGTGCTGAGATTACGGGTGTGAGTCACTGTGCCAGGCCAAATTCTCTCTTTCTTATACTCACTCTGGCTTTCTCTCACTCTCTTCCTCTGTTTCTGCCTTTTCCTCACTACAGTCTCTGTGAACATATCTTTCAGCAGCAATTTATCTGTTTCTTCCCCACTTTCCTCTGCCTACCTTTCCTTCTCCCTCTATTTGTCCTTTCTCTTCTCTAATCTTTTCTCATCTTTCTTTTATTTCCTTACCTTTCCACCACCCTCCCTTCCCTTAACTTCTCATAATGCTGAAAGAAAACCAGTTTTAAAATATGTATTAAATATAACCAATCTCAATGGGGGAAAGAGTCTCATCTCAAGGGAGCTCCTGTTAAATGCATTACTCTTGGGACAAATGACATAAAGTTAGCACTTACTCACACGTTTATATAGATGTAGATGAATATCCTACCTAGAAGAGACAGAGCACTGAAGGAAGAGAATCCCAGGTGTTTGATTTTTTCTGGCCATTGGTGATGGTAGAGGGAGGAAGGAAGGGTTTATGCATGGGACACTCTCTGGGGACAGTGAGGAAATGTGTCATCAGAGCAAGTGGTTTAGTGAAGAGACTGTCCTGATCCTTTTTCTCACATCATTTTTCTGATTCTCACAATATCCCTATGAGGTAGACAGCATTATTATCTGCATTTAAGGAAGCAGGTGTAGAAAGTCAGTGATGGAGCTAGAACAAGGGCCCAGTCTGTCTGATACCAAAGCCCATGGTGACAGAACAAAGATGGCTGAACAGTTCTGTCTACCAGAACAAAGCCAAGTCACAAAAAGGAACTGCAGTAAGATGTTCTGAGGGCTCATAGTCCCATGGCACTGCTCTCATCCAACTTTGCACGCGTGGTCCCTAACAGTGTGCTGGCCCAGGCTTGGAGCTCAATAAAAGATTAGTGAATGCATGAACAAGATTCAAAGCAGCAAGCACTAGAAATTTCTGAACTGGAAAAATCATTATCTTACCCAATTCAGGAATCATGCAGCCCCTGCATAAACATTCCCAGGACAATCCTACAAAATAAGAGTCGTAATTTGGCCACATTTTTGATACAGCAGTTCAAGGCCTTAAGCTTCTGTATAAACAGAGGACTTAAAATACTTTTCCTATACTATCACTTTTGTAAAATTTCACCTATCATAAAATCTTGAAAATCATCAGAATGTGGCTGGGCACAGTGGCTCACACTGTAATCCCAGCATGTTGGCAGGCTGAGGTGGGAGGATTACGTGACACCAGGAGTTCAAGACTAGCCCAGGCAACATAGCAAGACCCTGTCTCCACAAAAACATTTTTAAAAATTATCTGGGTGTGGTGGTGTAAGCCTGTAGTCCCTGTTACTTGGGAGCCTGGAGCAGAATAACTCAAGCCCAGGAGTTCAAGGTTACAGTGAGCCGTGATTATGCCACTGCACTCCAGCCTCAAAGACAGACAGAGAGAGAGAGAGAGAGAGAGACCCCGTTTCGAAAAAACAAATTTTCTTTTTTTTTGAGACGGAGTCTGCTGTGTTGCTCAGGCTCACTGCAACCTCTGCCTCCTGGTTCAAGCGATTTGCCTGCCTTAGCCTCCCAAATAACTGGGGTTACAGGTGCCCACCACCACATCCAGCTAATTTTTGTATTTTAGTAGAGATAGCGTTTTGCTATGTTGGCCAAGCTGGTCTTGAACCCCTGACCTCAGGCGATCCACCTGCCTCAGCCCTCCAAAGTTCTGAGATTACAGGCATGAGCCACTGCACCCGGCCATAAAAAATATTTTTTTAATCATCAGAATGTAAATATATGTGCATTCATGACATTTGGCCAGGCTGGTCTCAAACTCCTAATCTCAGGTGATCCACCCGCCTTGGCCTCACCTGCTCTCAGCCACATCTATTCTTTCAAAAGTTTTACTAACTCATATTTCTCAGCCATATAGTGGTACTCATCTATATTCCCAATTACTCAGGAGGCTGAGGCAGGAGGATCACTGGAGCCCAGGAGTTCAAAGCTGCAGTGAGCTGTGATTACACAACTGCACTCCAGCCTGGGAGACAGCAACATGCTGTCTCTACAAAAAAACCAACAACAGGCCGGGCACTTTGGGAGACCAAGGCAGGTGTATCATGAGGTCAAGAGATTGAGACCATCCTGGCTAATACATTGAACCCCCATCTCTACTAGAAATACAAAAAAATTAGCTGGGCTTGGTGGCGGGCACCTGTAGTCCCAGCTACTACGAAGGCTGAGGCAGGAGAATGGCGTGAACCCGGGAGGTGGAGCTTGCAGTGAGCCGAGATTGTGCCACTGCACTCCAGCCTGGATGACAGAGCAAGACTCCGTCTCAAAAAAACAAGCAAACAAAAAACCCAACAACAATAAAACTCGTATTTCTCTTCAGGATTCTGTGTAAACATAAAGTTTTCTACAGTACCATATATATATATATATATATATGTATTTAGTTTTGAGACAGGGTCTCACTTTGTTGCCCAGACTGAAGTGAACACAATCATAGCTTACCACAGCCTTGACCTCCTGGGCTCAAACAATCCTCTCACCTCAGCCTCTCAAGTAGCTGGGACTCAAGTAGCTAGGCATGCACCACCATACCCAGCTTGCTATTTATTTACTTATCGAGACAAGGTCTCACTATGTTGCCCAGGCTGTTCTGAAACTCCTGGGCTCAAATTATCTTCCTGCTTGAACCTCCCAAAGTGTTGGGATTACAGGTGTGCACCACCATGCCCAGTCATACATATCTTATAATTTAGTCAGTTTGATCATTTGTCTTCTAACTTGATCATTTATTCAATGATACTTTTACTTGGTGATATTCACGCCTTAGGTGATATATTTACAAAGATACTCTCCTTAAGAGATTTATTCTCCTTGTGTGATAGTATGTTGTATGTATCTAATCTATTTTGAGTTTTCAGCTCTTTAGAAGGAATATGTATTAAATTATACCAAGTCTCAAGATAGAGAAGTTTACTGTGCCTATTTTGCTAATCATGAAACTAAAACTCAAAAGTGTAAGGAATTTGCCTGAGGTCTCACAGCAACAGTAGGAAGATATTAAAGACATGACCATGACTTAGAAGTTGATACTTGTGTTTCAGAAACTATTACTTGTGTTATACTCTCATTATACAGCCAGCTGGCTTCTTGAGTCTAAGAAGCTCAACAGATTTTTTATTTACTTGGGAATATTTTAATGCTAATGTGCAGAAGTTTTATTTATGGGAAGAAGAGAACAACACATTTAGTGTGTTTTTCTGCATTTAGAGTGATAGATGAATAAAACTGTCATACAGTAGAATTTTGGAATTGTGGAACTGAAAATTCTCCTCACAATCATTTAACAGGTACAGTCTAGGAATCACAGAACCTCTGCCTTGTGATCCCAGTGAAAAGGATCTCATTGCTTTATAAGATTGCCTTTATTGCTGAAAAAGTCTATTTTTAATTATGCATAGTAAATAATATAACAGTTAGCTATTGCTACTATCATGTAACAAGTCACTTCAAAATTTAGCGGCATAACGCACCATTTTCGTGGCTACAGTCAGCAATTTAGGCTCTGCTCAGTTGGGCAGTTCTTCTGTTAGATTCCTTCATGGATCTGTTTTCAGACACAGATTGGTTTTTGCCAATCTTGGCTGGGCTCTCACACATGTCTGGAGCCTCAGCTGGGACAACTGAGCTGACTCAGCTCTGGTCCAGATGGTCTGTCATTCTCTAGCAGGCTAGCCTAGACTTGCATGGCAAAGGCAGGGATCCCAACAAAGCAAGTAGAAATGCACAAAGCCTCTAAAGTCTAGTACTGAAATTAGCACACCATCACTTCTGCCACATGGTATTGGCCAAAGCAAAAGTCACAAGTCCAGCCTAGAATTAAGGGGTAGGGAAATGGACTTCACCTCTGAATGGGAGAAGGCACATTATAAAGTGTTTGGAGGGCTAGGTAGAGTGGCTCACGTCTATAGTCCCAGCTACTCAGGAGGCTGAGGCTGGAGAATCAATTGAGCCCAGGAGTTTGAGGCTGCAATGAGCCAAGGTCATACTGCTATAGTCCAGTCTAGGTGAAAGAGTGAGACCCTATCTCTGAAAAAAAAAAAGGTTGGGGGGTGTTGGATATAGGCAGGTCCAAACAACTGTGAACATGTTTGCAACCTACCACATATATTAAAAATTGCAGCTGGGTGCGGTGGCTAATGCTTGTAATCCCAGCACTTTGGGAGGTCAAGGCAAGTGGGTCATGAGGTCAGGAGTTCGAGACCAGCCTGGCCAACACAGTGAAATCCTGTCTCTACTAAAAATACAAAACTTAGCTGGGAGTGGTGGCGGGTGCCTGTAATCCTAGCTACTTGGGAGGCTGAGGGAGGAGAATACTTGAACCAGGGAGGTGGAGGTTGCAGTGAGCTGAGACCGTGCCACTACATTTCAGCCTGGGTGACAGAACTAGACTCCGTCTCAAAAAAAAAAAAAACTGCATTTAGGGCTGGGTGCGGTGGCTCACACCTGTAATCCTAGCACGTGTGGGGGCTGAGGCGGGTGGATCACCTGAGGTCAGGAGTTCGAGACCAGCCTGGCCAACATGGTGAAACCCTATCTCTACTAAAAACACAAAAATTAGCTGGTTATGGTGGCACACACTTGTAATCCCAGCTACTTGGGAGGCTGAGGCACAAGAATTGCTTGAACCCAAGAGACAGAGGTTGCAGTGAGCCGAGATCGTACCATTGCGCTCCAACCTGGATGAAAAGAGTGAAACACCACCTCCAAAAAAAAAAAAAAAAAAAAGCATTTAGGAAGGAGGTGTTGAGTATATTAACCAAATAAGATATAATATTCAAAATGCCAAAAAGACAACAGTAGGACATGGACATTAATTAGTCAGAATGGATGACAACTGTAAACAGTAGACATGGCCCAATTAATGTATGCTGACTGGCCTGAAAGATGTGATATTAAGATAATATTTCACTAAGAAGCCAGGAATACCCAAATTCTATCCTTGTTCTTAAGTTTCTCCCAAGAGACATATACACCCAAGAGACACAGCAAGGCATTTTATCATTGGCTGGAGCTTTGGCCCCAACTTCTAGCAAAGAACTCAAGTTCAGTCTGAATAACCTCAAGCCAAAGTATGCCCAAAGGCTTGCTTTGGTTTTTTTCCCACTGGAATCCTGAATCTGAGACTCAGATCTTTTCACTCCACTGCATGGACAGGTCACATCCACCAGATGGGAGGCAGAAGACCCAAAGGAGCAGAGAGCAGAAGAGATGGTTTGCCCCAAAGCCTACACCTGTTGACCTCAGGGCTTCTCAGATCATAGCAGAAGAACTTCTCAAGTAAGTTACAAAATGGGAGGGGTCAAGGGTAGGAGCATCTAAAGAGAGGAAGACAGTAAGGGTTTATTACACCAACTGCTTCACCCTTTGGTGAGGGATGGGTGGGTCTCCACTCTGATGATGGAGAATGTAAGCTTTATCTCACATCTCTAGCTTTCTAGAGGGAAGAGGTCAGAGAGAAACCTATCCCTGTATACCAAACATTTCAGCACAGCATCATGGTTTCCATTCACTGGTAAGTGGTGAACTAATTGTCCTTAAACTTGTGTGTCCATACCATTTTGGTATAAAGGGCGGGGCGAGGGTGAGGAGCAAAGAGAAGACGAGAGACAATACCATATAGCACTGACATTTTGCAAAGTACTTTCACAAATAATTCACGCACAAACTCTCTTACCACCATCTTGAACTTTCAGGACTCCATGTGAATTTTACTTTAATGGCCAAGGTTACATAAAGTGTCTCTAGTCACTGAATTCATGAGTATCTGTTGGGGTGCTCTTGTTGCAAGGATAGAAACCAATTACAACTTAAAGACCTTACTGGAAGCTTATCAGATAGTTCATGAAAACAAAGGAAAGGCAGAAGTACCAGGACAGCTGTAGGATCTAAGCAGTGAAAACTAATGGTTATTTCTTCCAGGTGCCAATGACAGGATAAATCAGCTCCAACATTTCTGGCTCTGACCCAGCAATTCCATTACTGGGTATATACCCAAAGGAATATAAATCGTCCTATCATAAAGTCACATGCAGCCGGGAATAGTGGCTCACACCTGTAATCCCAGCATTTTGGGAGGCCGAGGCAGGCAGATCGCTTCAGCCCAGGAGTTCAAGACCATCCTGGGCAACATGGCTAAACCACGTCTCTACTAAAAATACAAAAATTAGTTGGGCATGGTGGCACCTGTCTGTAGTCCCAGCTACTTGGGAGGCTGAGGCATGAGAATTGCTTGATTGCTTGAACCCGTAAGAGGGAGGCTGCAGTGAGCCAAGATTACACCACTGTACTCTAGCCTGGGTGACAGAGTGAGATTTGGTCTCAAAAAAAAAAAAAAAAAAGGCGTATGCATGCGTATGTTCATTGCAGCACTATTCACAATAGCAAAGTCATGGAATCAACCTAAATGCCCATCAACAGTGGACTGGAAAAAGAAAATGTGGTATATATACACCATGGAAAACTACACAGTCATAAAAAAGAACGAGCTCATGGACTTTGCAGGAAAATGGATGGAACTGGAGGCCATTACCCTTAGCAAACTAATGCGGGAACAGAAAACCAAATACCTTATGTTCTCACTTGTAAGTGACAGTTAAATGATGAGAATACCTGAACACAACGTAGAGGGGAAAAACACACGCTGGGGCCTACTGGAGGGTGGAGGCTAGGAGGAGGCAGAGGATCAGGAAAAATAATGAATGGGTACTAGACTTAATACCTGGGTGAATAAATAATCTGTACAACAAATGCCCATGACACAAGTTTACCTATGTAGCAAACCTGCACATGTACCCCAAACTTAAAAGTTTAAAAACAAAAATTTCAGGGAAACACTATCTGGATGACCTAGCTTGGCTGTATGTTCATCCACTGGACAGAAAAAGCCATGGCCTCTAACAAAGGACTATTTTGGTGGTTCATGGGGAGAGACTAATTTCTCATTTTCCAAAAGAATAGGTAAAGTTTCTGGGCCATCCAAAACAATCCACAATGTTATAGCCACTGCATCATTAAAGTACTGAATAAAGACACGCAGCAAGGGTAGAGTGGCCTGGGGACTGTAGTGTATAATAAGCTAGTGAGCAACTTCAGAAAATGTATTCAGTTGGCTCTCTCTAAAGGAGTAGTTGGGAAACTTGCTTATCACCATTGTTCTAAAAAAGTACCCAGCACTTGCGTTGAGCTGGTGTGATAATACACACAGATATAAAAATGATTGCCATGATGGAAGAAGTTTTTTATTATAATCACAGTCCCTAGAAAGAGGAGGCACAGCACACATGCAGGACCGCACAAGGAAGCACCAAAGCTAGATGAGCAGGCAGGGAGAGACAGGATCTGTGGGTGGGAGATTTAATTGTAGTTTATGCAGGAAGGAATGGGCCAAGCAAAGTAGGCAAGCGGTACAAGCTTATGGTCAGAGAGTCTAAATAATTTCAGTGGGCTCTGCGCTATGCTGGTGGTCTCCAGTTGTCTGGTACTTGGCCCTGCGGTGATTAGGATAGGGGATGGAGTCCCAGACAGTAGAAGTCTGATAAAAGGTGACATGTGGGCAATATAGTCTTGGAATTGGTTGGTTTGCATATTAAAGGCATACTGGCAGGGAAGTTCCTTATCTTTAGGAATTAGTTAATCCTCAGAGGGGTGGTTTCCAGGGTCCAGAAGATCCCAAATGCCACAACATCAAGAATACAGAAAATTAGCTGGGTGCCAGGGCACAAGTCTGTAGTCCCAGCTTCTCAGGAGGCTGAGGCAGGAGGATTGCTTGACCCCAGGAGTTTCAGGCATAGTGAGACCCTGTCTCTTAAAAAAAAAAAAAAAAAAAAAAGAGGCTGGGTGCGGTAGCTCACACTTGTAATCACATCACTTTGGGAGGCTGAAGTGGGAGGATTGCTTGAGCCCAGCCCAGGCAACATAATGAGACCTCATCTTTACAAATAATAAAAAAGAAATAGCCAAGTGTGGTGGCACGCAGCTGTGGTCCCAGCTACTCTTGCTAGAATGAGGTGAGAGGATGACTTGAGCCTGGAAGGTCAAGGCTGCAGTGAGCTGTGATCACACCACTGCACTCCAGCCTGGAAAACAGAATAAGACCCTGTCTCCCCCCCTCCAAAAAAAAAAAAAAAGAATGCAGAACATAAGAAAATACAGCTAATGCAAAATATAGTGGTTTTTTGTTTGTTTGGGTTTTTTTTTTTTTTTTTTTAAATAATAGAGATAAGGTGTTGCCTAGGCTGATCTTGAACTCCAAGCCTCAAGCAATCCTCCTACTTCAGCCTCTCAAAGTGCTGAGATTACAGGCATAAGCCACCACACCTGGCCCAAAATACAGTGAAAGTAACTATAGGCATAACTTGAGATACTGCAGGTTTGGTTCCAGACCACCACAAAAAAGTGAATATCACAATAAAGCAAGTAACACAAATTTTTTGGTTTCCCAGTGCACATTAAATTTTATGTTCACACTATACTGTAGTCTACTAAGTGTGCAATAGCATTATGTCTACAAAAACAATGTACATACCTTAATTTAAAAATACTTCATTGCTAAAAAATGCTAACATTAATTTGAGCCTTCAGTGAGTTGTAATATTTTTGCGACTTGTCCTGACGGATACTGACTGACCAGGGTGATGGTTGCAGAAGGCTGGGGTGCCTGTGGCAATTTTCTAAAATAAGACAACAATGAAGTTAACTGCCTCAATTGACTCTTCCTTTTACAGAAGATTTATCTGCAGCATGTGGTGCTATTTGATAGCATTTTACCCACAATACAACTTCTTTCAAAATTGGAGTCAATCCTCTCAAATCCTGACACTGCTTAACAACTAAGTTTATATAATATTGTAAATCTTTTGTTGTCATTTCAACAATATTCACAACATCTTCACTGGGAGTAGTTTCCATCTCAAGAAACCCCTATCTTTGCTCATCTGGTAAGAAGCAACTCCTCATCCATTCAAGTTTTATCATGAGATTGCAGGAATACAGTCACATCTTCAGGCTCCACTGCTAATTCTAGTTCTCTTGCTATTTCCACCATATCTGCAGTGACTTCCTCCACTGAAGTCTTGAACCCCTCAAAGTCATACATAATGGAATCAATTTCTTCCAAACTCCTGTTAAGCTCCTCCCATGATGAGAATCATGAATGTTCTCACTGGTGTCTAGAATGGTGAAGCCTTTCCAGAAGATTTTCAATTTACTTTGCCCACATCCATCACAGGAATTGCTATCTATGGCAGCCATGGCCTTGCAAAATGTATTTCTTAAATAATAAGACTTGAAAGTTGAAATTACTCCTATAGAATGGATGTTCTGTTAGCAGGCATGAAAACAACATTTATCTCCTTGTACATCTCCATCAGAATGCTTGGATTAACTAGGTGCATTGTCAATGAGCAATAATATTTTAAAATAAATCTTTTTTCCATGAGTAGTAGGTCTCAACAATGGACTTAAATTATTCAGTGAAACCATGCTATAAACAGATGGGCTCTCATCCAGATTTTATTTTTCCATTTATAGCACACAGGCAGAGTAGATTTAGCATCATTCTTTTTTTAATGACATGAAATCCTGAACTTCATTAGCATGATTCTAAAGGATCCTAGGATTTTTAGAATGGTAAATGAGCATTGGCTTCAACTTAAAGTCACCAGCTACATTAGCCCTTAACAAGAGAGTCAGCCTGTCCTTTGAAGCTTTAAAGCCAGACTATTGACTTCTTTCTTTCTTTCTTTTTTTTTTTCTGAGACAGAGCCTCATTCTGTCAACCAGTCTGCAGTGCAGTGACGTAATCTTGGCTCACTGCAACCTCTGCCTCCTGGGTTCAAGTGATTCTCCTGCCTTAGACCCCCAAGTAACTGGGACTACAGGTGTGCACCACCACACCTGGCTAATTTTTTGTATTTTAGTAGAGATGGGGTCTCACCATGTGTTGGCCAGGCTGGTCTCAAACTTCTGACCTCAAGTTATCCAGCCACTTTGGCCTCCCAAAGTGCTGGGATTATAGGCGTGAGCCACTGCACCTGGCCTATATTGACTTATTTCTAGCTATGACAATTCTAGATGGCATCTTCTTCCAACAGAAGGCTGTTTCATCTACACAGAAGATCTGTTGTGTAGTGTAGCCACCTTTATCATCTTAGCTAGAACTTCTGGATCACTTACTGTTTCACCTGGCACTTTTATGTTATTAAGACAACTTCTTTCCTTAAACCTCTGAACCAACTTCTGCTAGCTTCAAACTTTTCTTTTGTAGCTTTCTTACCTCTCTCAGCCTTCTTAGAATTGCAGAGAGTTAGGGCCTTGCTCTGGATTATGCTTTGGCTTAAGGGAATGTAGTGGCTGGTTTGATCTTCTATCCAGACCACCAAAACTTTCTCCATATCAGTAATAAAGTTATTTCTCTTTTTCTTTTTTATCATTCATATGTTTACAAAGTGGCACTTTTAATTTATTTGAAGAACTTTTCCTTTGTACTCACAACTCTCCTGTTAATGCAAGAGGCCTTGTTGGCCAGGTGGGGTGGCATATGCCTGTAGTCCTTTGGGAAGCAGAGGCAGGAGGATTGTTTGAGGCTAGGATATTGAGACCAGCTTGGGGAATATAGCGAGACCCCATCTCCACACACAAAAAAAATTTTAGAAGTCTGATAAAAGGTGACAAGTGGGCAATATGGTCTTGGAATTGGTTGGTTTGCATATTAAAGACATACTGGCAGGCAAGTTCCTTATCTTTAGAAATTAGTTAATCCTTGGAGGCGCAGTTCCGGGGGTCCACAAGACCCCAAATGCCAGAGCATCAAGAATACAGAAAATTAGCCAGGTGCCATAGCACGAGTGCCATAGCATAAGCAGAACATGAATGAAAATTTTTTAATTAACTGGGCGTGGTGGCATACGCCTGTCCCAGCCACTCAGGAGGCTGAGGTGGGAGGATCACTTGAGTCCAGGAGTTTGAGGCTGCAGTGAGCTATCATTGTGCCACTGCACTCCTGCCTGGGTGACAGAGTGAGACCCCATTAAAAAAAAAAAGGCCTTGTTTTTGGACTATCTTGCCTTTCATCCTCCTTTCCCCTGTAAGTGTAATCATTTCTAGCTTTTGATTTAAAGTGAGAGATGTATGACTCTTACTTTCACCTGAACACTTAGAGGCCATTGTAGGGTTATTAATTGGCTTAATTTCAATATCGTTTCATGGGGAATTGGAGGCCCAAGGACAAGCAGAGAGATGAGGGAAGGGCCTGTCCATGGAGCAGTCAGAACATACACAGCATTTACCTAAGTTAGCTGTCTTATATGGGTTCAGTTCATAGCTCCCAAAATAATTACCATAGTAACATGAATGATCACTGATTATATATCACCATAATAGATACAATCATGATTATTTTAAAATTTGACACATTGTGAGGAATATCAAACTACGACATGGAGACACACAGTGAGCATGTACTGTTGGAAAAATGGCGCCAGTAGACTTGGTTTATACAGGTACATTAGTCAAGTTTCTCTAAAGGGACAGAACTAATAGGGCAGACGTATACATGAAGGGGAGTTTATTAAGGGGTATTGACTCACAAAATCACAAGGTAAAGTCCCACAATAGGCCATTTGCAAGCTGAGGAGCAAGAAAGCCAGTCTGAGTCCCAAAACCTCAAAAGTAGGGATGCAGCCTTCAGTCAGTGGCTGAAGGCTGGAGAGCCCCTGGCAAACCATTGATGTAGGTTAGAGTCCAGAAGCTGAAGGTCTTGGAGTCTGATGCTTGAAGGCAGGAAGCATCCAACATGGGAGAAAGATGAAGGCCGGAAGACTCAGCAAGTCTGCTCATTCCACCTTCTTCTGCCTGCTTTATTCTAGCTGCTCCAGCTGATTAGATGGTGCCCACCCAGATTGAGGGTGGGTCTGCCTCTCACAGTCCACTGACTCAAATGTTTATCTCCTTTGGCATCACCCTCACAGACACACCCAGGAACCATTCTTTGTATCCTTCAATCCAAACAAGTTGATACTCAATATTAACCATCACAACAGGGTTGCCACAAACCTTTAATTTGTGAAAAATGCACTGTGAAGCACAATAAAGCGCAGTAAAATGAGGTATGCCTGTGTATTCTTTGGGCAGACATATAGCCATATGAAGATACTAGATATATGATACAGAGTATAGAATGAAGCCTACAGAGCTCCTATCTAGGTTCCATTTTACTGACCATGCAATATGCTACAGGCACAGTCTACTGAATCTCCTTCCACCACTCCAGCTCCTCTTCCTTTCCTTTAGCCTTGTTCATCATGCCCAAACTCTTGGGTTTACTGAAGCAGTTGCTATAGCCACAATTATTGCATGAATCTATTTTTTAGTATGACAATATGCTATGTGCAAGTGTACTTTAAGATATTTAAAAACTCAGTTATATTATAGATTAATGGATGTGTGATCTTCCAAATTGATGCCAACCTATAAATTCCCAGTCACTGAAATTCTTTAGTATGTGAAACTAGTCTTTTTTTTTTTTTTTTAGACAGACTCTTGCTCTGTCATCCAGGCTGGAGTGCAATGGCATGATCTCAGCTCACTGCAACCTCCGCCTCCCAGGTTCAAGCGATTCTCCCACCTCAGCCTCCTGAGTAGCTAGGATTACAGGCACCCACCATCGTGCCTGGATAATTTTTGTATTTTTGTAGAGATGGGGCTTCACTGTTTTGGCTAGGCTGGTCTTGAACGAACTCCTGACCTCAGATGATCTACCCACCTCAGCCTCCCAAAGCACTGGGATTACAGGTATGAGTCACTGCGCCTGGCCCAATTTTTTTTTTACTTTGATATTCCTCCATCTTCACATTTATTTCAATTCCTCTACTAGAATCATATTCTTATTTATTTTTCTCTCTGTGCATTCTTGAAATATTTCTGCTCAGTAGAGAAGCAATATGAAGCTTCAGTGTTTTATTAACTATATCAAACAGCAGATTCTCTAGATGATGAGCCAAAAGTTGCTGAAGGGTGTATTTTTTTGGTCTGCTGTGAATTATACCACCAGGCTCAACAAAGTGGTAAAAACTGTTTTAAATTATTAGCTGAATATGTGAGAACTGGCCGTTGCAAAATCTGTCATGTAGCATTATGCCATTATCAAGAGAAATTTTAGCATTTTCTGTTTTCTCCACAGATAAAGTGCTTGTTTTCTTTAGCTTTTCTTCTATTGAGATTGGTTAATCCTTTTCAAACCAGGAAACTCAGACTTAATATATGTAGACCTTGCTTTGCACAATCTTCTCTATCTTGCATTTAGGGGCACGCAGTCCATCTGTCATTTTTACTGTGCTCACATGAATCGTGCTGATTTATACTTAACCATAGCTAATTTCATTTGTGTTTTTGAGTTTGTTTTTTGATTTTCAAAAGCAGCCAAAAGTGAGTTGACATTTTAGCACTTTGGTCTATTTTATAAAGAGTGACGACATAATATTCATCTATAATTCTTACCTTTAAAGTTACTTAATGTCATGTTGATAGAAAAGGAAACTGCTGACATTGACTTTCTACACTTTAAATCAATTCTTTAGTATCTTCACATAAGTCTCCCCCTAAAATTTCCTGTTTTTAGAAGAGATTTTTATACTTACCCATTGCATAAACCTGGAGAAATTCTTTTCTTCACTTATTTCAATTTCCCAATATATAAAAGAGTTAATAATGTAGCTACCACAGAGCATATTGTGAAATTCACTGAGAAATCACAGAGATATGCTGCTTTGGGAAGAGCAGGAAGAACTCTGTGAATAATAGGTTGTACCAATCTTCCTCCAAACACTTCTCTGACAAGCACACAAATCTGACACATATTTCTGCAGAGATCTAGGGCTCCAAGTTTTCTCCTTTTGTGATGTAATCACTCTCCATGGAGTTTAGTCATATGCGGCTCATTTTCAGTGTCTCTATTTTCTAAATAAAGGCATGAATAGAATCAACTCTTGGATTCTAGAAACTACAATAAACCGAAATGTGTTTAAAGAAAACTTAATGAATCATTATGCTACCCCTCCACCATAAGACTGTAGAATGTTAGCTTTAAAAGGAATACAGGGAACATCCAGTCCAATCTTTGCATTTTATAGACAAGACAACTGAGCTTTTGGGAGCTTGGGGAATCTCGTGATTTTCTCAAAGTGAGATTAGTTAAGTGGTAGATCTGTGTGTGTGTGTGTAATTTCAAAAACATGCAATACTAGTATATTTTTCATTTTCATTGGTTTCTTTTTTAAAAGTATCTTCAAACTAATATACTTGGTTAAACTTTTTAAGTCTCAAAACACAACTAAAATAACCTGTTATGTTTCATTTTTTAACCAAAAAACTGCTACTGAGGCTTTTGCCTTTAAGAATAATTTCTGGGGCCAGGTGTGGTGGCTCATGCCTATAATCCTAGAACTTTGGGAGCCGAGCATGGGAATCATTTGAGGCCAGGAGTTTGAGACCAACCCGGGCAACATAGCGAGATCCTGTTTCTACAAAAAATTTTAAAATATGACCGGATGTGGTGGCATGCAACTGTAGTCCCAGCTACTTGAGAGGCTGAGGAGGGAGGATATCTTCGAGGCTGAAGAAAGCAAGCTATGAAGGCACCATTGCACCCCATCCCAAGGGGCTGGAGTGAGACCCTATCTTCAAAAAAAAAAAAAGATTTCTAAGAAATGGTATATTCAGAGGTATTTCAACATATTTAATAACAGTATATCATGGGCATTACCCAACAACTGGTGTGTCTGTCCTGGTTCTACCAGCTGCACATGAGCCTGGGTATATCATTGAAAAATAGGCAGTGCCATATGCTGGAAATAAAGATGTAATCCTTGAACATTGTTGCACCACAGTGAAAATGTAACAATGCCCAGTAAAGCTATAATATTTTCATTATTAAATTTGTTCAACACTATTTTTTTTCCACAAAAAGTTGAACAGAAAACACAGGGTTTTTTTTTTTCCTATATGATATTTCTACTGGATTAACCACTAGATTTAGGTAATAGTAACAGAGCTGAACTTCTGGACCTGGTAACATTGTCTCTTCAAGTTAGCATTTTCGACATAATACAAAATAAATTCTGGCAATAGTCATCTACGTATGTAATTTGTAGAGCTGTTATATTGGGCTTCGTGAGGAAGGACAACATGTGCTTTATTAGCAATGTTAAACGGGGGCTTAATTAATGTTTGCTGATATACTACAGAATTTCATAAAGAATGGCAACAAATGTTTCCCAAAATCAATATGGAAATGAGTTATGAAATTTGCTTTACTGAACAAGTCTTCATTTGTGGAAGGAATGCATTTTGGTTTTTGTTTCCCTGCTATTTGAAGGAACAGATTGAGTGTTCCTTTGTTTTCTTGTTCCTACATAGAAGACATGTAAAATAATCATAAACTATTAGTACTAGAAGGAAACCTAAAAATCTAATATAACTTCCCACACAATGCAAATCCCTTCTGCAGCATCCCTGATAAATCTTCACCCAGCTTCTTCTGACATTTCCAATGATAGGGAGCACATTGCTTAGTGAGACAGCCTGTTCCTCACTCAAGAGTTTGAGCTGCTATACAGGTCTGTGTTAACTCTTTTTATTGGTGTTTCTGAAAGTGTGGTCCCTGGACCAACAGCAATAGCATCACATATAAACTCATTGGAGGATGGGTGCAGTGGCTTAGCCTGTAATCCCAGCACTTGGGGAGGCTGAGTTGGGTGGATCACCTGAGGTCAGGAGTTTGAGACCAGCCTGGCCAACATGGTGAAACCCCATCTCTACTAAAAATACCAAAATTAGCTGGGTGTGGTGGTGTGCACCTGTAGCCCCAGCCACTTGGGAGGCTGAGGGAGGAGAATTGCTTGAAACTGGGAGGTGGAGCTTGCAGTGAGCTGAGATCACGCCACTGCACTCCAGCCTGGGTAACAGAGCGAGACTCCATCTCAAAAAAAAAAAAAATAATAATTAAAAAAAGAAACTTGTTAGAAATGCAAATTCTCAGCTCTGGGTGAGGGTGGCTCACATCTGTACCCAACCATTTGGAGGCTGAGGTGGGAGAATCGCTTGAGCCCAGGAGTTTGAGACCAACCTAGGCAACACAGCAAACTCCATCTCTACAAAAAAATGTTATAATTAGCCATGCATGATGGCACACACCTATAGTCCCAACTACTCAGGATGCTGAGGCAGGAGGATTGCTTGAGCCTAGCAGTTCAAGGCTGCAGGGAGCTAGAAGTGTGCCACTCTAGTTAACCCTGGGTGACAGAGCAAGACCTTGTCTCAAAAAAAAAAAAAAAAAAAAAAGCCAATTCTCAGGTTCCCCTGCCAGATTTACTGAATCAGAAATTATAAGAATGGGGCCCAGCAGTGTTTTAACAAGCTCTCAGGTGATTCTGATGTGTGCTAAAGTTTAAGAAACATTGCCCTATATAACGCTCCACACAGCCGGGTACAGTGGCTCATGCCTGTACTCCTAACACTTTGGGAGGCCAAGGTGGGCAGATCACCTGAGGTCAGGAGTTTGAGACCAGCCTGGCCAACATGGTGAAACCCCATCTCCACTAAAAATACAGAATTAGCCAGGCGTGGTGGCAGGCACCTGTAATACCAGCTACTTGGGAGGTTGAAGCAGGAGAATCACTTGAACCAGGAAGCAGAGGTGGCAGTGAGCTGAGATCGTACCACTGCCCTCCATTCAGCCTGGGCGACAGAGCAAGACTTTCTCAGAAAAAAAGAGAAAGACTCCACACAACAGAATTGGGTTGCAGATATCAGAAATCTAACTGTAAAATTAGATTTAGTATAAAAGGCATTATCCTAGTTCGTGAGGCTCAGGATAATGGAGTAGCTCGTAGGATCAAGGGATTGATCAGGACCTACAGGACCTGGGCTTCTGGGACTGGAAAGAAGAAATGTCTCACTTCATGTCTGCTCATGAGTGCTCCGAATGGCTCCATCTCCCACCCACCCTCAGCCCATGTGTTGCAATTTCTCTGTCTCTGCTTGTTTTTATCCTCTTTGACTGCAGACAGACTTCTGCACATGGTGAAGATGGCATGTCCTCTACCCTGCAAACTGCGTGCATACATACCTTCATATCTCTCTAGGACTTGACCTCTGAGGCAAGGCTATTCCTCTCCAGGCTCCAAATCAAGAAATCCCAGGGAAGAACTCCAAGGGCCAGAAATGTTAATGGAAGAAAGGTGTTGGGAAGTCTTGCAGAGAAGATAAATAACAGTAGCTACTGCAGCCTATTACATAAACTATAGTCAATGTTACTTTGAGAAAAGGAAGTTTAGAAAGATCATTTGCCTTGCCCAAATCACTAAGTCAGTGAAAATCAAAACCAAAAAAACTAAAAAATAGTAATATTTAAGACCATACCATAGTCACTCATTTACTAAGGAATTTCCTAGAAAAATTTAGTTTAGGTTTTAGCTCTATATATTTGCACTGAACTTTCTCCCTCATGGAAAAAAAAAGTTAGTTTTATAAAAATAACTTCATGAGTCTGTAGTAAAACAATGGTGAAAGGAATATAATTTTTCCTATTGCAGACAGACGGTTGAGATTCTTTTGCATTTATGTCATTCAAAAATGATTGTTACAAACTTTAAACTTGGCAGCAATGTACTCCCAATGGAGGAAGGGAAACAAATCAAGCCAATCTAAAGTCATGAAGATTTAAATAATGTATTTAAGAAAAAACACAAAATAGAACATTTATGGTTTTTTTTTTTTTTTGCAAGAACTTAGACTTAAGGCTTCCTGATGCGAAAAAAAAAAAAAAAATCTTTTAAGGAATCTACTTTAGCAAACAATTTTTTTGAAAATGTGCCTTCTACTTAACTCAAGAAAAATATATACTAATGAAGCCTACAAGCTAAGAACATACATAATCAAAGCATCAGGTTCCAAAGCTTTTCTTATTTTTTTGAGGTGGAGTCTTGCTCTGTAGCCCAGGCTGGAGTGCAGTGGTACAATCTCAGCTCCCTGCAACCTCCACCTCCCGGGTTCAAGAGATTCTCCTGCCTCAGCCTCCTGAGTAGCTGAGACTACAGGCATACACCACCATGCCCAGCTAATTTTTGTATTTTTAGTAGGGATGGGGTTTCGCCATGTTGGCCAGGCTGGTCTCAGCTCCTGTGCTCAAGTGATCCACCCCCCTCCGCCTCCCAAAGTGCTGGGATTACAGGCGAGAGCCACCGTGCTCAGCCTCCAAAGGTTTTCATAACACTATTTATTTGATCTCTCTAGCCATAAGCTGGTCTTCCCATTTTCCCTTTAAACAAAATCATAGCCTATTACGGCTTTTATTTTCAGGGCATATTATAAACCCTATTAAATGTGCTATATAGCTGAATCAATATAAGAACCTTAACTCTGGAATTTCCTGATCCTTGAATGTCTAAATTCATAACATTGTTGTGTTCCACCATTTGTGGACAGTTTTACGAAAATAAGTACCATTCTAGGTTATATCTTTTCAACTTTACATTTGCTTCTGCCAGTTGGGCTACTGTAGCTCCCCAGGACAGCCTTAGGCTAGGGCTTATGTCAAGCAAAGGAGAGTTGAGCTACTGTGGCACTATGTAGATTCTGAGACTGAAGCTCTTATCAACATTTGAAGAAGATTCTGTACAGAGTCATTCTCTTTCTTTTCTTTCTTTGTTTCTTTCTCTTTCATCAACATTTGAAGAAGATTCTGTACAAAGTAATTGTTTCTTTCTTGCTTGCTTGCTTTTGTATCAACATTTGAAGAAGATTCTGTACAAAGTAATATTTCTTTTCCTTCCTTTCCTCTCCTCTCCTCTCCTCTTCTCTTTCTTCTAGATGGAGTCTCACTCTGTCCCCTAGACTGGAGTGCAGTGACATTATCTCGGCTTACTTCAACCTCTGCTTCCCAAGTTCAAGAGATTCTCCTGCCTCAGCCTCCTGAATATCTGGGATTACAGGCACCCACCACCATGCCTGGCTAATTATATATAAACATATTATTCTATATAAATATATCATTTTATATATATATACACACACACAGACACACAATATATATATGTTTTAGTAGAGATGGGGTTTCACCATGTTGGTTATGACTGGTCTCGAACTCCTAACCTCAAGTGATCTGCCCACCTTGGCCTCCCAATGGGATTACAGGCATGAGCCACCATGCTCAACTTATGCAAAGTAATTGTTTTTCAATTCTTTTTTTTTCTTTATTTTTTCTTACTGGCCTCTACATTTTGGACTCAGTTTTTCAATTTTTTTTTGAGACAGGTCTCACTGGGTTGCTCAGGCTGGAGTGCAGTGGCACAATCTCGGCTCACTGCAACTTCTGCCTCCCAGGCTCAAGCAATCCTCCCACCTCAGCCTCCCAAGTAACTGGGACTATAGGCACATACCACCATGCCCAGCTAACTTTGTGTGTGTGTGTGTGTGTGTGTGTGTGTGTGTGTGTGTGTGTGTGTATTTTTGGTAGAGACAGGGTTCGCCATGTTTTCCAGTCTGGTCTCCAACTCCTGAGCTCAAGTGATCTGCCCACCTTGCAGTTTTTCAATTCTTAAAATCATTATTGGCTGGGCACGGTGGTTCACACCTGTAATCCCTGCACTTTGGGAGGCCGAGGTGGGCGGATCACGAGGTCAAGAGATTGAGATCATCCTGGCCAACATGGTGAAACCTCATCTCTGCTAACCATATGAAAAATTAGCTGGGCATGGTGGTGCACGCCTGTAGTCCCAGCTACTTGGGAGGCTGAGGCAGGAGAATCACTTGAATCTGGGAGGCAGAGGTTGCAGTAAGCCAGGATTGTGCCATGGCACTCCAGCCTGGCATCAGTGCGAGACTGCATTTCAGAAAAAAAAAAGAAAGAAAGAAATTATTGCCTCTTTCCTCAAATTTCTGTCAAACAATCAAGCAGGACAAAAGACTGTCACAAAAACAAGAAAACATTAGTAGCTCATATGTAAAGGTCAGATCTTGGTAAAGCATGAGCTCTCTATTTTTCCATGTCCTTTTGCAATAAATGTTAAATCTGCAACTGTGTAGAATAGAGAGATTAAACCTGGTTTCCCTTCACTCATAATTCCATTTAAGCAGATAACTGGTAAAAATAAAATCAGAGAAATTCAATTCCGAGAATCAGAGAAGTCCAAAATTCTCCATTTTGGACACTAAATAAGTCCACCCACACCATTTTGCCACAAGTAGATTACTTACAAAATGCTAAATTCCAAATCTCGATATGGAGATTCCCCCAAACCATCTGAATCTACTTTCACCTGTCACTTTCTGTTGGGACTCAAAACTGGTGACATCCTAGAACGAGTCCTTGTTTTAACAGAAACATACATAACACCTCTAGGGTCAGAATCTTGCTTTAGAATGGGTTTTCCTTATGTCTCATTGTATGCTGGTTCTATGTAGTAACTTACTTCTCTATTCTGAATTCCTGACTAGTGGGGATTAACATATATGATGATAATTTTGATGATGAGTATGATGAGAATAATGAAGACAGGTTGGGTGTGATGGTTTATGCCTTTAACCCCAGCACTTTGGGAAGCCAAGACAGGAAGATTGCTTGAGCCCAGGAGTTTGAGGCTACAGCGAGCCATGATTGCGCCACTGCACTCCAGCTTGGGTGGCAGAGTGAGATTCTGTCTCAAAAAAAAGAAAAGAATCTTGAAGATGACTTCACAGTCATTTAAGGAGCACTTACTATGAACCATCCCCTGTACTAGGGACAGTCTGTTCTGCAGTACCATCTATATCTATCTTGGAAATTAGTCCACACATAAATGATAAATCCAGAGATATCACTATAATCAAGATTGCTTTCATATGTGATTTTCCCCAGCATGTTAATATTTTGCAGCTCTAACTTGTGTGCAGTGGCCCATGCACTTTGGGAGGTCAAGGCTGGGGGATTACTTGAGCCCAGGAGTTTGAAACCACCGTGGCAAACCCCCATCTCTACAAAAATATACAAAAATTAGCTGCATCTGGTGGCACACATCTGTAATCCCAGCTACTTGGGAGGCTGAGGCAGGAGGATTGCTTGACCCCAGGAGGCCAAGTCTGCAGTGAGCCGTGATGGCGCCACTCTACTCCACTCTGGGTGACACAGTGAGACCCTATCTCAAAAAAAAAAAAAAAAAAAAAAATTGCACCCCTATGCACACATGTTACTATTTTGCAGCTAATGTACCCTAATAAGTTTTTTAAAAAAGAAACCATGAAGTAATTCAGTACTGAACATGATGCCCATTCACCCCACTTTCTTGGCTGTATCTTGGAGGTACTCACTGGGTCTCAGTGCATTTTGCCCTCATCTATGTAACTTGGCAGCATCAACCCTCACTCACACCCTCTTCCATCAAGTAACCATCACCTTTTCTTAAAGGCAAAGGCAATCTTATAAATTTACTTAGTATTTCTTCTTTTTAGAAGCTTAACTATGGTGCATTTTATTAGGATGGGTATTGTTCCTGTCACTGCTTTGGTTACAAAGCTGCATAGGCCTTGAATGAACTGCTTCAATCCCGTTTTTTCCATAAACCCTCTTATTTTTAGTGCACAAGTTTAAAGAATGAGTGGATTGTTGTTTCTGCACATACTGCAGAAACGTCATCCAATATCCATACAGTCTCATTCAGTTCTTGCCACTATTTCATGGCATAGGTATTATTCCCATTAGCTGATGGAAGGAACCCAAGGCTCAAAGAACTTAAGTAACTTGCCCAAAATGAGGAGGCAAGATGCCTTTGAGTCATTATATACACCTCACTTATTACGTGGCCTCATCAACCTCTATTCAATTAGTCTTGCAGCCTTAAAGAGGACCAAAGTGAAAACACAGGCAGTTGAGTCATGGGGAGGTCAGGGCAGTGATCTGCACTGCTGTTCTCCAAGATTGACAGCACTTCCTTTCCATTCATCATGGAAGATATCCCAGATTTTTTTTTTTTATTGTTCCAGAAAAAGGCCCATAAAAATAAATTAAATATGTGGGTCAGCTGTAGCAAGCTACTGATAATGTCACATGAGGGAGGCTGTGGAGTTCTGTACAGGGAAAAAAGCGCCAGACCAGGCCTGATCTGGTCCTGGCTTTATGGTAGAGTGATATATAGCACATTCCAGAAGAAAAAAATTGGATGTTGAAAATTCGAATAAAAAGCAATCCCAGAAAAGATTTTCTATCATCTATTCAGTTCTTTTTAGAAACTGAATGTGATTTCTCACAGACAAAAATAGTGCATTTTAAAAAAGAAATTGTGTTACACAACAGGATCCTATTTTTATCACAATAGAATACACACACAAAACTTTTAGATGATAAACATCAAGATATTAATGGTAATTATTAATCTCTTAAGTGGTAGAATTATGGTGTTTTTTTCTTTTTGCTAATTTTATGAACTGTCTAAAATAGATCAGCATAATTTTTCTAACAAGAAGTTATAGAAGTACTTTTGAAAACACATTTTTAGGATAATTTGTGATTTTGTTTTCCGGAAACAATTGATTTTATAACTGGGACAAATATTCATAATTGTTTTCAGATAGAACAACCTTTTAAAGATTGATGTCATTCACCATTGCTGTTCTCCCTATAAAATGTCACAGACTCATATTGATTTTTTTTTCCTATTCTCTCATTTCAGCTTTTCACTTCTCCCACTTTCCCATGCTTTTTTTTTTTTTTTTTTTTGAGACTGAGTTTTCCTCTTGTTGCCCAGGCTGGAGTGCAGTGACATGATCTCGGTTCACTGCAACCTCTGCCTCCTGGGTTCAAGTGACTCTCCTGCCTTAGCCTCCCAAGTAGCTGGGATTACAGGCACCTGCCATCATGCCAGGCTAATTTTTGTATTTTTGTAGAGTTGGGGGTTTCACCATATTGGCCAGGCTGGTCTCAAACTCCTGACCTCAGGTGATCTGCTCACCTCGGCCTCCTAAAGCGCTACGATTACAGGCGTGAGCCACCGTACCCGGCCTTTTTGTATCTTTTAAAATGGAGACAGGGTTTCATGATACTGGCCTGGCTGATCTCGAACTCCTGACCTTGGGTGATCCGCCCACCTTGGCCTCCTAAAGTGCTGAGATTACAGGCATGAGCCGCTGTGCTTGGCCTCCATGCCTTTTATCTCATCCACAGTCACCTGTTCTAGGTCCATTCTGCGTCGCCTTACTTTGGGCTGCTTTTTACTTCTCACCCTCATGCATCACTGCTTGCTTGGGACCTGCCACCTCTGTGCTGACTCTTGCATTCTCTTCCACCATGTGATGCCAGTGTCCACACCTAATTGCACACTCCTGTAGATTTTCACATCTTTTTTTATTAGCTTGTTCCTCCCAACATAACAGGGACTATTGTCTGCTTCTAAGGAAATCATGTCATTTGGGCTTCCTGGCAGAAGCAATAAGAAGACAAGATTCCCCCTAGAAAATTATGCACAAAACAACAACAAATCCCTGTTTGTAAGGTTCTTTCTGATGCCTTTCTCTCATTAGTTCTCAAACTGCAGCAGCAATATGATCATACCTAAAAAGCAGGAGACAGTAAACACACAAAAGGTTATTGTAGATTATGTGCCCCCATCCCGAAACTTTTCCTTTCTTTTTATTGTCTATTATGGGTGAATTACAATAATATATAGACCTACTATCACTAGTAGCTTTATAACCTCCGTGGAAGATTGCTATAAATCCCCAGAGCTTGTCTGCAGTTACATCTTAACATAGATTGGCTTTGTGATCCTGCCCAAACCATGTGTTGAATTGTAATCCCCAGTGTTGGAAGAGGGGCCTGGTGGGAGGTGACTGGATCATGGGGGTGGATTTTCCCCTTGCTGTTCATATGATAGTGAGTGAGTTCTTATGGTATCTGGTTGTTTCAAAGTGTGTGGCACCTCCTGCTGCTCTCTCCTCCTACTTCTCCAGCCATGTAAGACGTGCCTCCTCCCCTTTGCCTTCCACCATGATTGTAAGTTTCCTGAGGCCTCCCCAGGCTTGCTTCCTGTACAGCCTGAGGAGCTCTGAGCCAATTAAACCTTTTCTTTATAAATTACCCAGTCTCAGATAGTTCTTTATAGCTCTGTGAGAATGGACTAATATAAATCTACTTCCATCCACGAATCCTTGTGGTGTTTATCTTCCACCGTTTGACACAACTGTATTTACTAGGGCATCCAAAGTTCTCATCAATTCCTGCTGAGTCAAAATGAGCCTGATGTCATTAATTCAATAAATAGGCATAATGTTCTGCTTCCACAGATGATTGAGATGGTTAAAGTCCCTGTGGGCTATGTAGTAACAGATACAAGAGTTAACACAGGAAAACAGTGCCAAGGCAGTGACTATGTCCTGCTGCCTATAAAAAGAAGTTGGTTTTAAAATTTTCTTTACTGATGGTAATGAGAAAGAGCACTGTCACTGTTAATAACAGTTGCATTCCAAGTGCCAGGGTCTGTTAATCTGTTCTGGTAAAGATGCAGCATCTGGAAAAAAAAGCTGCAACTGGGTAGCCCCCCCATCTCCACCTACCTTAATCCACCTGGTGCTCGTTAGAGGCATGCAGGCGAATTGAAGAGATTTGGTGGAGGCCACTACCCTTGCATCCCTTTGCCTACGTCTGCAGTTCCTTCTGGGATACAGTATTCCCTGGTTTACTATGTTGCCCGGAGGAGAGCAGTTTCAGGCTTCATTTGGCTCTTCCCTCTATAATAGCTCTTACTCTACAGCTCAGGTATTTAATGTAAGATTCTACCTGCTGTTAATTTGCATTCTAATTACACAGTTGGGAACGAGGGTAATAACCACAGGAGGGGCCTGGAGACTTACTGGACCACTGTCAGATTTGGGCCAGGATTTCGTTGATCGCCTTGCTTCCATAAGTTTCCACTGTAACTGGGGGATGATAATGGTGTTCTGAGTGCCCTCTATCCAATAGCTCTCAAAGGGCTGAGGATTCCCTTTTCTCCTCTGTATCCTTTTTTTGGTACATGAACACAGGTCCATTTAGGGAAGAAATAAGAGAAATAATGTCTATTCCTGTAGTGTCATTATAGAGTCCTTTCTCTTTTTTTTTCTGAGACGGAGTCTGGCTCTGTTGCCCAGGCTGGAGTGCAGTGGCCGGATCTTAGCTTACTGCAAGCTCCACCTCCTGGGTTTACGCCATTCTCCTGCCTCAGCCTCCCGAGTAGCTGGGACTACAGGCGCCCGCCACCTCACCCGGCTAGTTTTTTGTATTTTTTAGTAGAGACGGGGTTTCACCGTGTTAGCCAGGATGGTCTCGATCTCCTGACCTCGTGATCCGCCCATCTCGGCCTCCCAAAGTGCTGGGATTACAGGCTTGAGCCACCGCGCCCGGCCATGTCCTTTCTCAAAGGGACCCAGACTCTCCTTCAGTTGATGGCCTCTGGGAGTGAGAACTGATTCAGATCCGAGAGGTCATGATTTTCCACTTCTGCAATTGATGTAGGTTCACCAAGCTCTCAAGTTTTTCTTGTTATATGAGTGAAGTAACTTCTTAGTCATCTGGCTACCTACCTACCTTGTCCCTCCAGGATCACTATGGTCTATTTATTAGCCATTGCCACAAAACCTTGTAAGAGGAGACACCTGGCTGACATTTCAACCTTGCTGCCTGTTTCTGTTACATCCACCTTGCTTTTTGTGAAGTGCTACCACCTGGACCCTGCTATGCTGGAATTCGGTCACCGTCACTGATACTAGAGAGTCATACAGTTACCTCTGCCCTGTGGAGGATAGCCAAAACTGGGCTTCTCAAAGATGTCTGCACCCCTCTCAGCAGCTCATCCTTATTGCTTCCATGGAAGGGATGTTCCTTAGACCACATGCTTAGGGAGCAGGTTCTCAGTATCACATAATAAATCCATTCCTATATTTACATCTCCCCAATCTTTCTAACCTCTTCCTCAGAACTCCACAAGACAGTTGGAGCATCTCTGGCCTTATTGCAGGTCACCATCATGTTCAATTTTTAGGGAGCAATCCCAGCACATCCTGGGACTGGCTCAGATGTCCTAGATTGGACACAAAACTCCTCATCATAGGAAGATGCTCTTATATCAACGAACTCTCACCTACCCAGCCTTAGATTCTACCCTCTCTAGCCCACCTCCCTCAGGGTCCACCTGTCTGTACACCTTCTCATTTCCTGCTGGTTCATATTAGTCAGCTCTTGAGGCAATGAAGGGAGCCAGGCAGAGATCCTAAGAAGGACACTCACCATTTTGTGAGGCAATTGCCTCAGGCAAGGTTTTTGAAGGGTCTTTTGTACAGGAGAGGCTCCTCTTCGCCAGCGCCAGCGTGAGATAGTGAGCTACTTCTGCTAACCTCGACAGTTCAGGAGGGCCTGGGGCCTCAAGATTCTCTGGTTCATCCACTCCAGTGCCCCTGCTTCTATGTCCCAGAGTGTAACCCTGGGAGACCCATCAAAGTTGTGCATTCACTATTGGTTGTAGCACTGCTGTCCTGGGGCCCAGTTACAGAAGACAAGATGTGTCTGATATGTTGCCTCTCAAAGAACATTGCCTGATATTATTCTCTTCGCCCAAACCTTCTATTTCATTTATCAGTCATTCTGGTTCGCTTCTGGACACAATCTCAACAGGGAATCTTCCTCTATCTCTAAAGATTAACCCAACAACACTCTTATTATCTAAATGCCTCCATGAAGGCATGTCTTAAGACAGCATGTCTTAAGTTGACAGTTGACTAACCTGAGCCTATCATTTTCTTTTTCAAGGTTTCTAATGCTGTTAACAAGACCCAGCCGACTCCACATTCATGTAATACACATTGTTACCAGACTGTTCAAGGGTCATTACTATGACATAAGACAACGCTTCAACGTTCACCTGCATCTCATCTCAGTCTATCACTGGGTGAATTCTTAGGGATTCGGATGCTGCTATAAACCGGTAGTAATTAACCACTTAACACCAGTCAGAGGTTCTTATCTGTGATAAGGACTGTTGCAGGATCAAGACTCCTCTCTGAAAGTTTCCTGTTTAGGGTACCTTCAGTACAACTGCCTTAGCTTGAGTTTCCTTAAAAAGTAGATTCCATGGCTGGGCGTGGTGGCTCACACCTGTAATCGTAGCACTTTGGGAGGCCGAGGCGGGTGGATCACCTGAGGTCAGGTGTTCGAGAGCAGCCTGGCCAACAGGGCAAAACCCCATCTCTACTAAAAATACAAAAAATTAGCCAGGCACGGTGGCATGAGCCTGTAATCCCAGCTACTCAGGAGGCTGAGGCAAAATAATCACTTGAACCCAGGAGGTGGAGGTTGCAGTGAGCTGAGATTGTGCCTCTGCATTCCAGCCTGGGCAACAGAGCAGGACTCCATCTCAAAAAAAAAAAAAAAAAAAGATTCCATGATAAGGGTTTGTATGCAAGTAATTTATTTTGGGAAGTGATCCAGAAGAATAGGAATGAGGGAGTAGAAAGAGTAAAACAGGAGAGAAAGTGATCCAAGGCCATGCTATTAAGCTGGCCATTATTGTGTGCAAATGGGGCTCCATCCCTCTGGGAACACTCTGAGAGGTCATGTAAATTGTGAACATCTCCCACTGGCCAAGCGTTGCCCCAGGAAATGAAACTCCCTGCCAGGTTTGCACAGCCACTGTGTCACAGTGGTTGAACAGTTCCTATAGCCAGCCCATAGGGCAGGAAGTGAGAGCAATAGAGAAAAATGTGATACAGCTGAGGTAAGCTGCTGCCGGCCTCACCTGCAGTTCATTGTGGGCTAAGTTCTTAGTGATTAGGATACTGCTGTGAACTAGTCCCACCTGCACCCACTGACACCAGCCACATCAATGGCTAGAGTAAAAAGTTGGGCTGAGTGGATGGAAGATGCCGTAAAAGACGTGTCTGATATGTTGCCTCTCAAAGAACATTGCCTGATATTATTCTTTTTGCCCAAACCTTCTATTTCATTTATCCATCATTCTGATTCGCCTCTGGACACAATCTCAACAGGGAATCTTCCTCTATCTGTAAAGATTAACCCAACAACACTCTTATTATCTAATAGCACTAGTCATCCAGTTCCTCTGCAATTTCCTTTGTGAATTATCAGATAATAACTCTTTCCTTATGTTGTGTCCTATTTAACTCATAAATTACAGTAAATTGATAACGTTTTCTTAGGTCAGGTACCCTGAGACTGACTCAGACAGATTTGCCTGCTGGAGGTTTATTGGGGTATGTCTTGTGGGTCAGCACCAATGGGCATGGAAGGAGATATGATTGAAAAGAGGGAAGAGCTGAACTGGAGAGCAGCTGGAACAAAGCCGGGCTGCAGTCAGAGGGGAGCTCTGGAGAGCTTATCTTGTCCCATCTTGGTGCAAAGAGGTATGGGCCTTTGTATGCTGCTTCCAACAGTCAGTGACTGGGGACTGACCCCAGGCAGGGAAGGTCCTTGGGTGAGGGACTGAGAACATTTCCTGGAGAGTGACTCAGCTGAAAGCCCTTCCGCCAACACTCCCAACAGCTGGGGAAATGGTATCTCAGTCCTGCAGGGAAGTCCTGGGCAGTGCACAGCATTAACTATAGTCCACCCTTTCGGCTGCTTGGATTGCTTACTTTGTAAATTAGTCTTTGCAAATAGTTCCTCCAAGATTCTGACTGGTTCTTTTTCTGGGAAATTTAAGGAGAGGGTTGGCAGGAAAAACCACAGCCCTGTCACTACAGCAATGGATCCTGAGAGGCCATGATTATCTCACTCTTCTACCCATTCTAGAGTTCCCTCATCCTTGGCTATCATCTCTGTTGGTTTCAGTGGCTTAGCTGGTGGGATGACCTAGACACTCATCTTTGATGGGTCTGAGACCCTGGTTGCCATGTCTTTCTCAGGCTGCAACTGTGGCAATTGGCAATTTACCATCAAAATTGCTAAAGGGAGTACAAGGAAGGAGATTCTCCTGGAGATGCCCTGGGTTCCAAATATGTATACTTTTCCTGGCACTACTGTATATCAGCAGTTTTACTTCCTCCTAGTGATCAGCTTCAGTGGCCCCTGCTGAATCCCCAATATGACACATCCCCAGAATGGTGATTCCCTTTTTCTTGTCTCTTATAACAAGAAGCCTAAAGTAATTAGGCAGTGGCTATAAAATTTAATGGGACTGGCCAGGTGCAGTGGGTTATGCCTGTTACCCCAGTACTTTGGGAGGCCAAGGCAGGCAGATCACTTGAGGTTAGGAGCTCGAGACCAGCCTGGCCAGCTTGGTGAAACCCCATCTCAACTAAAAACACAAAAAATTAGCTGGGCCTGGTGGTGCGCACCTGTAATCCCAGCTACTCGGGAGGCTGAGGCAGGAGAATCACTTGAACTTAGGAGGCAGAGGTTGCAGTGAGCCCAGACTGTACCACTGTACTCCAGCCTGGGTGAAAGAGGGAGACTTTGTCTCAAAAAAAAAAAAAAAAAAAAATTAAATTAAATCAATGGGACTACTGCTCTGTCCCCTAGTGTGTTTTCCTTTAGAATATAAAACCTGTAAACCCACAGAGTAAAGAGCTGCAAGGACAGAAATCACACATCACTGACAGTGATGATAAGCACAGTCACTTCTATTTTCACTGTGTTTCCTAGACCCAAGTATTCTTCCCAGTGGGGACGCAACACCATAGAGTGGTAGCTGATTTAGGACATGTTCTGCAATCTGGAAAATGATGCCCCATCTTCTTAGGTTGTCATCTCTAAGCCTAAGCTTCTGTGACTCCCTTACAAAGACCATTTTATCCCTTCAGCAGGCTGGCAGGGTCTGGGTGGTAGAACCAGGTGGTCTCACCACCATGTGTCTACTTTTACTCTCCTTTGCTGTAAAGTGGGCCCCTTGAACTAATAGAATATCATGTGGCATTCCATATTTCTGGATAAAAACTAATTATTCAGAAGGTGGTGACATACTGTGGGTAGGAAAAGCAAACTTACATCCATATGTATCCATTTTTATCAAGATTAATTACTGCCCCTTCCGGTGTAGAAAGGATCCAATGTAATTAATACCAAATGGTTAATTGGTCAGCTGGAGATATAGCACAGTAGTGAGTACACAAGGTTGGTTTGTGTTGCTGGCAGGTTGGTCATAGGGCAGTTGCAGTAGCAGGATCAGCCTTGCCGAGTGGGAGTCTATGCTGTGAGCTCAGGTACAGCCGCCATCCTTGCCATCAGGGCTGCTTGGTTCATGTGCCCATTGTGTCAGCACTATAGTATGACAGGGGCTGGCTAGTCATCCTTTAGTAGATGACCAGTTAAGTCATCCTGTCTACTTGGTTCTTCAGTGCTTCCTCCATAGTGGATGCTCTCTTATGGGCATTAACAATGGGATTCAAAATCTTCACAGTTTGGGCCATGGCCATAGGGCCATCGACACGCCTCTTCTTTAAATATCTTTGCCACCAATCTTCCAGTCTTTCTGCCCTGCTCTTAGCAAGCCAGCCAAGCTAACCACCAAAAATATTTGACCAGGCCAGGCACAGTGGCTCACATCTATATTCTCAGCACTTTTGGGGGCCAACACAGGAGGATTGCTTGAGGCCAGGAGTTCAAGACCAGCCTGGTCAAAATAGTGAAACCCCATCTCTACAAAAAAAAAAAAAAACGTATTTGACTAGGTGCACTGCCCAGAAATCTGCCAGTTGGTAGGATTTCCTTTGCCATTGTCTTCCAGGCTCTCCCACTGCAGGGCTACAATGAAGCTGTAGTGCAGCCAAAGACCATTTTCATGTTGCATCCACACACCAAGCTGTGGCCCTGGCATGGCCTTTTCCCTCTTCTGTCAGCCTGCCATAGGAACTCTCTATGGTCCATAGGCATGAGCTGACAAAGAGGAACCAGTGCAATAGAGGTGGATAACCTGAGTTCAATCTCTTCTGGGGCTCCCCTTCTTTTATATTTAAGACTTGGGCCTGATCCTCAGTTTTTTATCCTGTGTTCCAACTGCAGAATAAGAGTCTGTTTATTATGAAGCCAAGGAGAGCTTCTGACTTTCTGATTGTTGATTAATCACTGTCAACCTTTCATTGTTCTTCTTCAATACATTAAATGTCCAGTAACAGCCAGCCATTTCCATAGTTTTTATAATAATTATGACTTCCCTAGGGGAACATCACACACCGGGGCCTATCATGGGGAGCGGGGAGCGGGGAGGGATTGCATTGGGAGTTATACCTGATGTAAATGAAGAGTTGATGGGTGCTGACGAGTTGATGGGTGCAGCACACCAGCATGGCACAAGTATACATATGTAACAAACCTGCACGTTATGCACATGTACCCTAGAACTTAAAGTGTAATAAAAAAATTATTAAAAAAAGAAAAATAAATAAAAATAAAAAGGTTAAAAAACACCGACTTCACAAAAGAAAAAAAATAATAATAATTATGACTTCCCTTGAACTTCTCAAATGCCTGAGGCCCCTGCACTGCCTTCCACAAACATCTCATCCCAGTTTACCACCATGAAAGTTTTAGTTTCCCTCTGTCACTCAGACTGGAGTACAGTGGCGTGATCTCAGCCCACTGCAACCTCTGCCTCCCAGGTTCAAGCAATTCTCCTGCCTCAGCCTCCTGAGTAGCTGGGATTACAGGCGCAGCCACTGTACCCGGCCTACTACCATGAAAATGTTAACAAGCACGTGGCTACAGTATGCTAAGCACTGTCCATGCTCCACCTACCCCTAGTCATGATGTTCTCCTTGCTGGTGACCTACTTTACACTTGGCTTCCTCAGACCATTCCTGGAACCAACTATCTCAGGTCAGATTCCCCAAGAAGCCGACTTTGAGATGGGGGTTAGTATACAGTAAATTTATGGCGGGGAGTGGGAGGTGTCACCAGATTCACATCAATAGGAGATGAAAAAAAAGAAGGATTTAACAGAGGGAGAAGATGAACTGCATTGAAACCACAAAGGTCTTGGATGGTTCCACAGATTGCTCTGGGGGCTAAGATGTGGGCCACCCCAGGGACAGAGTGTGACTTGGGCAAAGTGGCTGTCTTTGGTTAATGGCAAGTCACAGAAAATAATTCAGACGAGAGCAGTCAGTCACCACAATTTCCAACGGCTGGGTGAACAACGGCCTCAGTCTTGAAGGGGCCTTTGGGTCCCACACCATAGCATCCACCATATAAGGCAAATTCTTCTTTCTCAGATGAAAAGAACCAATAAGCATAAAAGTTTCTCCACTATAAGGAAGGAGAGTTAGCCCAGAAAAATTAGGCCTAAAAATATCAGCAGTATTAATAACATGGCAATTGTGAATGACTTAATATAATCCCAAGTCAAAAGGAAAAATATATCTTCTCTTACCCTGAGAATGTTCTTTTTATATTTTGAATGTCCTTTTCTGTATGAATGGCATGGTAGAAAAGCAAAATTCTGTCTTAAATGTCCTATAAACTTTTAATATCACCCATCTACAAAGACAAGACTCAAAAGCTGTCCAATTTTTGACACAGACCTTTTTAATTTTAATTACTTTATTTTTGAGACATAATCTTGCTCCCTCACCCAGACTGGAGTGCAGTGGCAGGATCATGGCTCCTCGTAGCCTCAACTTCCCAGGATCAAGTGATCCTTCTTGCCTCAGCCTCCCAAGAAGCTGAGACTACAGGCATGTGCCACCATACTTGGTTAATTTTTTTTTTAAATCTTTTGTGGAGGCAAGCTCTCACTGTGTTGCCAGGGCTGTTCTCAAACTCCTGGGCTCAAGCGATCCTCCCTCTGCCTCCCAGTGGAGGTGGTGCAGAAACAAGAAGGCCAGTCCTGAAGCCAATAAAGTAATCTGGGAAAGAGCTGATAATTAGTCTGGACCACAGTTGTAGCAAGAGAGATGGATAGTGGTCAGACCTTGAACATATTGTGAAGATACGGCTGACAGGATTTGTAGATGAATAGGATTATAGGAGTGAGCCACTACTCCCAGCCTACAGACCCTCTTTAAATGTACCCTCCAGCAAAGTAATTCTGGAAGAGTTGAGGGTAAGCTACCCTTTCTAAATCACTCTTTTCTTAATGAACAATATTGCTTTCACACCTGTGTACCTTGTCAAATTTAGCCTTTCTGCCAAAATATCCTTTCCAAACCTTTGTCCAGAGTTCCATTCATTCTTCAGGAACCTCAATAAATATTCATTCATTCATAAGGTTACCAGATTTAGTAAATAAAAATATAAGTACCCAGTTAGATGTGAATTTCAAATAAACAAAAATTTTAGCATAACATGTCCAAATATTCCATGGGACATACTTATACAAAATAATTAATTGTTGTTTATTTGAAATTCAAATTTAACTGAGTGTTCTGTATTCTATCTAGCAACTTATTCGTTCTTCAAATACTTGTTGAGTATCCACCGTGTGCCAGAAACTACTGAATGTTGAGATTACAGCAGTGAAAAAAATAACTTCAAATTCCTCCTCTTGTGGCGTGCATTCTAGTGGAGGGAGTCATTTACACACAAGTATTTATACAAGAAAATATACGATAATATTGTTAGAGTATAAATCTGTGCCATGAAGAAAAATAAAGTGAGGACAAGAGGATAGGGAGTGTCAGGGCTGGGGGCTGGCAGTGCTCTCTCATGAAGGTCTTACTGATTGGGCGAAACTTGAGCAGATACCTGGAAGAAGTGAGGAAGTGAGAGCCGTAAGAAGATTTGAGGGATGCATATTCTAGGCAGAGTAAGCACCAAATACAGAGTGTCTAAGGTGGAGGTACATTTCAGGGACAGCAAAGAGGCCATTATGACTGGAGAATAGTGAACAGGAGGGGTTAGCTAGGAAATGAACCCAAAGCCAGACCATTTTCAGGCTTTGGGCTATTGGGCAAGTTTCAGCATTTACTCTAGGGAGATGGAGCAGACACTTGACTAGATTTCACATTTCAGACACAGCAAATATTCATTTAATAAATATTAAATAAATGGCTTCTATGCTGAAAATTACCTCTTCTTGTTGGGAAGCGAGGTGGTGTAGTAACAAGAAGGCCAATCATGAGGTCAAAAAAATAATCCAGGAGAGAGAGGATGATTAGCTGTAGCAATAAAGATGGCAAGTGATTGAATCCTGAACATATTGTGAAGGTACAGCTGATAGGATGGTCAGATGAATTAGATGTGGTGTGTAAGTAAGAGTCAAGATAGAGGCTTGAGGCTAGGCATGGTAGCTCATGCCTGTAATCCCTGTGCTTTGGGAGGCTGAGGCAGAAGGATCGCTTGAGCCCAGGAGTTTGAGGTTACAGTGAGCTACAAATTGCACCACGGCACTCCAGCCTGGGTGACAGAAATTAGGAGTTCAGCTTCAGACTTGTTAATTTTGACATGCCTGTTAGAAATCCAAGTGGAGTGGGGCGGAGCAAGATGGCTGAATAGGAACAGCTCCAGTCTCCATCTTCCAGCGCGAGCGACACAGAAGACTGGTGATTTCTGCATTTTCAACTGAGGTACTGGGGTCATCTCACTCGGGAGTGCCGGACAATCAGTGCTGGTCAGCTGCTGCAGCCTGACCAGCGAGAGCTGAAGCAGGGCGAGGCATCGCCTCACCTGGGAAGCGCAAGGGGGAAGGGAATCCCTTTTCCTAGCCAGGGGAACTGAGACACACAACACCTGGAAAATCGGGTAACTCCCACCCCAATACTGCGCTGTAAGCACACCGGCACACCAGGAGAATTTATCCCATACCTGGCCGGGAGGGTCCCACGCCCACGGAGCCTCCCTCCTTGCTAACACAGCAGTCTGTGGCAATCTAACCGCAAGACAGCAGCGAGACTGGGGGAGGGGCGCCTGCCATCGCTGAGGCTTAAGTAGGTAAACAAAGCCGCTGGGAAGCTCGAACTGGGTAGAGCTCACAGCAGCTCAAGGAAACCTGCCTGTCTCTGTAGACTCCGCCTCTGGGGACAGGGTACAGCTAAAAAAAATAACAGGGGAAGCAGCAGAGGCGTGTGCAGACGTGATCGACTCTGTCTGACAGCTTTGAAGAGAGCAGTGGATCTCCCAACACG
>NC_045434.1:84318988-84339028 GCF_002776525.5 Piliocolobus tephrosceles
GATGAGTTTGCGTCCTTTGTAGGGACATGGATGCAGCTGGAAACCATCATTCTTAGCAAACTATCACAAGAAGAGAAAACCAAACACCGCATGTTCTCACTCATAGGTGGGAACTGAACAATGAGTTCACTTGGACTCGGGAAGGGGAACATCACACAATGGGGCCTATCATGGGGAGGGGGAAGGGGGGAGGGATTGCACTGGGGAGTTATACCTGATATAAATGATGAATTGATGGGTGCTGACGAGTTGATGGGTGCAGCACACCAACATGGCACGAGTATACATATGTAACAAACCTGCACGTTACGCACATGTACCCTAGAACTTAAAGTATAATTAAAAAAAAAAAAAAAAAGAAATCCAAGTGGAGATATTGGGGCAGCACCAAGATGTTAAGGTCTGGAGTTCAAAACAGAGATGTGGCCTGGCTAGAGATATAAATTTGGGAGCCATCAGCACGTGGACATAACCAGTATACTTAAAGCTAGGGGTCTCAATGAGATCCCTGAGAAGTGGATATAGATAGAGAAGAGTGGGCCAAAAACTGACCCCTGGGATCTCTAAGTATTTAAAGATTGGGGAGGTAAGTGGAAAAAGAATGAGGCCAGGCGTGGTGGCTCACGCCTGTAATCCCAGCACTTTGGGAGGCCAAGGTGGGTGGATCACCTGAGGTCAGGAGTTCGAGGGCAGCCTGACCAACATGGTGAAACCCTGTCTCTACTAAATACAAAAAATTAGCCGGGTGTGGTGGTGTACGCCTGTAATCCCAGCTACTTGGGAGGCTGAAGCAGGGGAATCACTTGAACCTGAGAGGCGGAGGTTTCAGTGAGCCGAGATTGCCAGTGCACTCCGGCCTGGGCAACAAGAGTGAAAAACTCTGTGTTGAAGAAAAGGGAAAAAAAAAAAAAAAAAAAAAAAGAATGAGTCATCAAGTCATCAACTGGACAGAAGGAGAACCAAGAAAGTATCCCAGAGGCTGGGCGCAGAGGCTCACACCTGTATTCCCAGCACTTTGGGAGGCCAAAGAGGGAGGATCGCTTGAGCCCAGGAGTTCTAGTCCAGCCTGGGAAACAAGGTGAAACCCTAGCTCTACAAAAAAATACAAAAAATTAGCCAGGTGTGGTGGCATGCTCCTATAGTCCCAGCCACTCAGGAGGCTGAGGTAGGAAAATCACCTGAGCCCTAGAGGTCCAGGCTGCAGTGAACTGTGATTGCGCTACTGCACTGCAGTTTGGGCAACGGAGTGAGACCCTGCCTCGAAAAAAAAAAAAAAAAAAAGGAAAGAAAAGAAAGTGTCCCAGACACCAAAGCGAAAAAAGTGTTTTAAGACAGAATGCATGATTATCTCCATCAAATGCCTCTGATTAGTGAGGGTAGAAGAGGCCTGAGCATTGGGTTGAGCAACCAACCTGGTATTATGGACTTCTCGATAACAACTATTTCACTAAGATGGTGGGAAAGAAAGCTTGATTAGAGTAAGTTCAAGAGAGAATGACATAGAAAATAGAGAAAGCAAAGACAGACAACACTTTCAAGGAGTTTTGCTATAACCCGGGGATGATTCAAAAAAGGTGAGAAGGAAAATAATGACACTGGGGATGAGGGGAACGATACTAGGAGCAAAGTCCTTGAACAGGGGAGAGAGAATGGAAAGAGAGAATAAGTGGAGATGTTGGCCTGTGTCAGGAGCACAGACAGACCCACGGGAGGGGAATGAAATATCCTATGTGGGCAGAGAAGGAAGCAGGTGGCAGAAGTGGTGGGAGGAGCAATCACGTGGGAGTTCTTAGGATTATTCCTGTTTCCTTGGTAGAATCAGAAGCAAGGTGGGAGTGAAGAAGAAGGAGGATGTACCGCTAGTTTGGGAAAGAGGGGAAAGTGTGAAGTGGTCAGCTAGGAGGGTGGAAGAGTGGACTCGAAGTATAGTAGGATGGCCAGGTAGTACTCAGGGTACTTGAGATTAGTGGTCGTGAATTTAAATTGTGACCCAACAGCATGGTTATGTGTTTTTCTTCAGCCATATTCAGCTGTGCAAATGCAGGCAGGAAGTAGTTCAACAATTGGATATAGGCAAGGGTGGAAATTTTGACAAGGAAATGTCAAAATGAGAGAGGAGCCAGAGAGCCCAGTGTGTAGGCAAGGGAACGTTCACAGTGACTGCCCAGGAGACCTAAATCCAGTTATAAGGGAAACGAGGACATCAGAGTGTGAGAGACAGTGAACAGGTGGGAGTATCAGTGGATTGGAGGGTCCAGTGAGATTGAAGGGTTACTGGAATTAGGGTACCAGAGAGATGGAGTGCTGAAAAAATAGGAAGTGGTAGTCAGAGTGGAATCCCTGAGAGTGAGTTTATGGAGGGTTTGCTATTATCGGTAATATTAAGTCTAGGTTATGACCAAAGTAGTGAGTGACTGAAGTAGAGATCTCCAAAGAAAGAAAATCGAGGAACTGAGAGGTCTGAAAGCTGGGTGGGTCCTCTATGTGTATATTGAAATCATCAGGTGTGATTTTAGCAAGTGCTCTAGAAAAAAAAACAGAAAGGAAGGAAGCAAAGGAGGAAGGAAGGAAGGGAAGGAGGAAGGAAGAAAGGGAGGGAAAGAAAGAAGGGAAGGAAGGGAAAAAAGGGAAAGAAAGGAAGAATCATCAGTAATTACACACTGCAGAGACTGACAATGAACCAGTATGTTAGTTTTCTATTGCAGCTCTAACAAATCACCACAAACTTAGTGGCATAAAACAATACAAATTTATTATCTTACAATGATAGAGGTCAGAAGTCCAAAATCAGCCTCACTAGTCTATAGTTGAGGTATCAGTTGGGCTGGTTCCTTTCTGGAGGCTCAAGGGCAGGACCTAATCCTTTGCCTTTTCCAGCCTAGACACTGCCTGCATTCCTTGGCTTGTGGCCCCTTCCTCACAATGGCATCACTCCAGCCTCACTTCTGTCTCCCATTACCTACTTCTAACTCTGCCCTGCCTGCCTCCCTCCCTCCATGGGCCTTTGGGATTACATTGGGCCCACCTGGGTAATCCCCCATCTCAGGATACCTAACTTCAGCACATCTGCAAAGTCTCTTTTGCCACTTACATACATTCATATATTCTGGGGATTACAGCATGGGCATCACTCTCAGGGAGTGGGGATGGAGCGGGCATTACTTAGCCTACGATAACCAGCAATATATATTTTCCTTGGTGGAGATTTTCCAGATTCTGGTCTTCACACTCCATCTATTCCAGGCTGAGTTGATGAACAATCCTTTTGGGTCACCTGCTAGGATTCCCATATTAGATAATATGCTTTCTTTATTTGAAAGCATATTCACTGTGCTAGGTTCTGGGTTAATTGTTGTTGATGCAAATAGGATACAATGTCTTAAAAGTTCATCCCCCTAATGCAAATGTTTGCTGATGTGTCTATCTCCCCTGGTAGGGGGCAGATCATACCAGGACAGGAGGTACTCACATTCCTACCCATGCCCTAAATGCCTACCGTGGCATCTGACCTATAATACCCTGGGAACCTTTTAGAATGAATAAATGAACTCTGGTTGCATTTGGTAACATAAGCACTTTGAGTGATTTAATGCACACCAAAATAAACTTTTCATAATTCTAATCCAGTCTCAGGAAGACACTAAATTAGTATGCCTTAACATTCACATCTATCATTTTACTAATTTGCATGCCCATCACTCTGATTTCTGGAACCAACTGCTTGTCTTCTACATAGTATGTAATATATTATCTACCAGCGAATGTATTCATTTAGTAGTACTTGGACATCAAAATTTGCAATGGTTCTGCCAACCTATATTTAGAAACTTTAGATTGGGTCATATCTCTAGGGACTTTTCCTGAATTAAAAAGGACAGTATCATCCATCTCTTGTTCAATCACAACAATTAGAGACTGATAAAAAAACACACAAGCAATCATACAAAAAACCAAATCCCTCAAAAGCAGTTGGCAAAGTAATAAATAACAGCATGTACAAAAATCAACTGTAGTCACTTATTAAATTCATATCCTTTTATAATTATTACCTCAAAGAGTTAGATGACAGCAGATTTCAGTGGAGATTGTGATATCTACAGTTATAGATCATGATGAAATTAGATTCTGGGACAATGAATCCATTGTGAATCTTTTGTAAATTGGTTTTTCAAAGCATAAATCATGTTTTAACTAGACAAGTTGCTTCCTTCGGCTGTGCAATCCTACAGCTGTGGATACATCTTTTGTGGATTGTAAAAACCTACATCATAACTCCATTCTAATAGCTGACCAGCTACTCAACTGAAAAAGGGCCAGATTTCTGTCATCGAAATTATTTATACTCTATCCTGATTTACAATTCCCAATCCTGGCCAAATTATGACACCGAATTAATACTAGGGGCATTTTCCCATAGAATGTAGATAGATGTTTGTCCACTCTATTTTTAGAAAATACTGGTGAAGTTACAAGCTAGTATACCGGGTATTCCTTCAAAACTCCAGGCCTATTTCTTTTCAACAAATCCTAGGGTCAAGGCTGGGCGCAGTGGCTCATGCCTGTAATCCCAGAACTTTAGGAGGCCAAGGTGGGCGGATCACCTGAAGTTAGGAGTTCAAGACCAGCCTGGCCAACATGGCAAAACCCTGGCTCTACTAAAAAATTACAAATATTAGCTGGGTGTGGTGGCATATGTCTATTATCCTAGCTACTTGGGAGGCTGAGGCAGGGAGAATGGCTTGAACCCAGGTAGTGGAGGTTGCAGTGAGACAAGATTGCACCACTGTACTCTAGCCTAGGCGACAGAGCAAGATTCTGTGTCAAAAAAAAAACAAAACAAAAAACAAAAAACAAACCTAGGGTCATAGTTTCTAAATTCAGACTTTGTGTAAAGAACAAACATTTCTGGCCAGGCGCAGTGGCTCAAGCCTGTAATCCCAGCACTTTGGGAGGCCGAGACGGGCGGATCACGAGGTCAGGAGATTGAGACCATCCTGGCTAACAAGGTGAAACCCCGTCTCTACTAAAAAAATACAAAAAACTAGCCGGGCGAGGTGGCGGGCGCCTGTAGTCCCAGCTACTCGGGAGGCTGAGGCAGGAGAATGGCGTAAACCCGGGAGGCGGAGTTTGCAGTGAGCTGAGATCCGGCCACTGCACTCCAGCCCGAACGACAGAACATTTCAGGCATCAGAGGGGCACTGAGCACAGTTATTCTGTTTTAGCTCCTTAAGAAACAATGTAGCCAGGTGTAGTGGCTTCAGCCTGTGGTCCTAGCTGCTTGGGAGGCTGAGGTGGGAGGATTGCTTGAGCTCAGTTCGAGGTTGCAGTGAGCTTTGATCCCACAACTGCATTCCAGCCTGGGCAACACAGCAAGACCCTGTCTCAAAAACAAAAACAAAATGCAAAATAATTTAAGGAGGCTATTACTAGCATTTACCAATCATTCATCAGTCTTTGATACCATAGACAACAGCCATCCAAAGACCAAGTTGTATTGTTCTCATATAAATACAAGGCACTAATGTTTCTGTGGAGTATCATCTTACCATTAAAATCAGAATGGGTCTAGGTATCTACCCGAGAAATGCATGCACACGTGAATGAAGGGACATGCATAAATGTGTTCATTGGAGTATTGCTGGTAACAGTAAAAGTGAAGGAGGTCAGATTCCATTTACCTTTGGGGAAAAGTCATGACTGGATGAGGCACAAGAAGGGTTCCGGGTGCTGGTAATATTCTAATTTTTTATTTAATTTAATTTAATTTAATTTTTTGAGACAGAGTCTCGCTCTTCCACCCAGGCTGTGCAGTGCTGTGATCTTGGCTCACTGCAACCTCTGCCTCCTAAGTTCAAGTGATTCTCATGCCTCAGTCTCCAGGTAGCTGGAATTACAGGTGCGTACCACCATGCCCAGCTAATTTTTGTATTTTTAGAGCCATGTGGGCCAGACTGGTCCCAAACTCCTGGCCTCAAGTGATCTGCCCGCCTCGGCCTCCCAAAGCGCTGGGATTACAGGCATGAGCCACCGTGCCCGGCCAATATTCTAATTTTCGATACAAGGGCTGGTTACACAGATATGTGTACTTTTTGAAAATGCATTGACCTTTGATAATTTGTGCACATTTCTGCATATATGTTATACTTCAATAGTAAGTTAAAAAAGAAAAAAAGAGCTAGGGACTTTCCCTCCGGCTTTCAAGGAGTTGGCCTTACTACTCAATCAAGTGCAGGCCACCAGACTCATAGCCTTGACATCATCCAGGTGCACACCACAAACTTAGACTCTCAGGTCCCACCTCAAACCTATTGACTCAGGAGTTGCATTTTAACAAGGGCCCCAGGTGACTTGAATGCACAGTGATGTTTAAGAAACACTGATCTGGAACATAATCTTGTGAGCAGAAAAGTACAATATGAAAGTGTCCTGAACGGCACAGGGGAGGGAAGCACAGGGCACCAGAGAAGCCAGAAAAGGCACCTCTCAGCCAGGCCAGCTCACTTCCCCTGAGTTTGTTCCTAAGCCCAGCAGTCCTGGGAGTATCTAATTGCCAGATATGTTAGTGGAGAACCTCAAGTTTACTACCTTCCTTATTTATGGCTTAGCATTTTAGTCAAGAGCATTTAGTCAAGAGTCAATTGTTTAGAATCAATACCAAAGAAGCCTGAATTTCAGGCCAGAAAGTGCTGCTGTGACTCTGCAGTTGTTTAACAAGATAAATGGTCTCTACATTTTTTTTTTTTTTTTTTTTTTTCAGTTTTCGGCTAGGGACAAAGAAAAGTAGGACAAGCATGAGGAGAACCTGATAGAGGAGTGCTTTGCAAATAATTAGTGGCTAATTTTAGCTGATCAGCTTACCTATTTTTTCATTATTCAGTAAAACTGAGTTCCAAAGTTGTAAAATTTGATACCATTGAAAAGCCCCCAAAATAACATTTAAGATCCAATGATGCTATCTCAGGTAACAGACACTGAAACCAGGGCCTCAGCAACATCTCAAATGTGAAGAATTATTATACTTTCGTCCTTCTTCTATTTGTCATCCTTATGGTCACTGTTATTGTATTTCTATAGAATATTTGCGTTTTTAAAAATGAAATCATAAAAAATAAACTCCAACTGCTGATAATTCTAAACACCATGAAGAGATTATTTCTTGTCTTTGCATGACATACTTTCTTTAATTTATCCTTGAGTCATAAGGAATTGTTTTAATTATATTACTATGTTGCTAACTCATTGTATTTGTGGTCCACTCTGACTGGAAGCACTTTCTTCTGCATTTATCACTCTTCAGCCTAATGCCATCTTGAGTCTATATTTCTAATTTCTAAAGCTTTCAATGTGCATTTGTCTCTGTTGAGATTAAAAGCAAATTTTGCTATTAATGGATACATTTTCTGATGTTTCAAAGTCCTATTGAAATAAACAATCAAATTGATATAATCCACTCCCTGCAAATGAGTGCCCCCTCCAAATTTAGTGACCACTTTTAATATTTTCATCTAAGTTGGTGATAAAGAACAATCCTTAAGGGTGTCCTTGGGTTGATAAGAAACCACTGATAATGACTGTTGAGGAGTTTTCAATAGGCTAATAGTATTACCAGTATCTCAGCTCCTTGCTTAGACTATCATGTGACACAGAATCAACTGCTTTATTTATATTCACATGGGCTGATTCACTCACCACACCCTCTACCCTAAACCCTCTACCCTCCACCACCCACCACCATATACCCTGCCCCTTTAGCACAAAAGGAAATAACATTGGTCTGGCATAATCCTCTTTTTACCAAGCCATGCCTTGGCATTAATCATGTAAGGAAATAAGACCATTTTCTCTGCGTCATAGCCGAGGCCCTCTGCAGCAAATCCACTGTGGTTTCTGAGCAGCATTCAGTAAGTGGAACAGGGGCAGGCTGGGTCACTTGGTGGCCGGAAACATGCACAGGGTCAACGTGTTTTTATTAATATTTATTAGTAAAAAGTGGCAAGAATGACTCGAGATCTGAGGTCAGCAGAGTCTGAGAATAGTAGATCGGAGGACAGACAGTCACCCTGGGTAGAATTTCACCTCCTTCCGCAATCCCGCTCAGCAGTCCACTGGTTCAGAAGCAGCCAAGGGAAGCTCTCAATTTTTTAATCTAAAACAGAAATGCAGACAATCAGCAAGCAAAGACAACTTCGTATTCTATAACAAGAAAATATACATTCCTCTGTGTTAAATTATACCTTAACCGTGCACAGGCAGGCCTGGTAAAGGGTCTGATAATTCTTCTGCTCTGCTTTAACTTGTCCTGATAATTGACTTTTTGGATGAAACCCCTGCCATTTTCATGGGACTCCATGAGGAATTATTTTTACTCACTAGCACCACCTCCTTTCAAGAAATAAGCCTTGTTCTTCCTTCTTCAGTTTTGACTTGACAGTAACATACACACTGTTTGTTCAGGGGCAAATGTCTGCCAGTTGCATATTTAATTCCTTTTCAGTGTCAGAATCATTGTTTCAACTGTAACCAGCTAGATGTCATAGTCTCTCTCTCTCTCTCTCTCTGTGTGTGTGTAGATTATTCTCTTACTACAAGTATTCCTCATCCTGTAGCAAAGGGGAAAAAGTCTGCCAAATTTCAACATTAGAAAATAAAGAAAGCAGCCTGGGCAACATGGTGAAACCCTGTCTCTACTAAAAATACAAAAATTAGCAGGGCATGGTGGCACACGCCTGTAGTCCCAGCTACTCGGGAGGCTGAGGTGGTAGGATCACTTGAGCCCAGGAGGTTGAGGCTGCAGTGAACTATGATCACACCACTGCATTCCAGCCTGGGCAACAGAGTGAGACCTGTCTCAAAACAAAAATTTTTTAAATGAGGGAAAAGCGGTGGTAGTAAAATGCAAAGGGTATTTTGGGAGCTCAGAGAAGAATATCTCACCATCTTGGAGGGGTTACGGAAGACCTTTGGACAAAGCTGGCCAATTTATTACTTGGTATGAAGCAAATCTAGAATTAAGATAGCAAATGAAATCAAATTACATCTCAGAAAACCAAGTGATAGCCCTATAAATGTTCAGCCAACATGTGGAAGAGATTTATATTATACCCTTGACCAAATATACCCAATCTTCAGTAGGCAGCTTCTTGCTGTGAGCACATTGGTATAAAAGGTGGTATGCAAATGTTGGTTTGTGGAAGTCGTTATGTCCTTGAGAAATGTTTTGATGATTACAGGTCCACTTTATCTGCCCTAGCTCGTTAACTATTTTCATAACAGATCTTCAGAGGAACCAATACACTAGCAACTGAGCTGTTGCTAAGAGATGAATCTCTTAAGTCAGAAAATTTGAACATGGACTCAGGGACTCTCCTGACAGAACTGTATCCAGAATCTTTCATATCTGAAAATGCCTGAAAGGGTGACATTAGCCATCCACATCCACATGGATACAAGCCACAAGGCTGATCTACTTAGGCTTGCTGCTTCCTACAAATAGAGAGATGAGAAACAGCTTCCAGTCAAAATGAGATGACCTCATCTGATCCACAAAAAAGAATTCAATTAATTTAAAATAAGACAATTAAGGCAATTCCAAGGGAATAAACTAACTTGGGCTTCTAACTAATCCTAGGTAAAACTTGGAGGCCAAGTTGATTTAGATGGCAATCTACACATTTACATGTTTATTTGGAGTTTGGGTCTTACATTCATAGGAAGGGTCCCTAATGCTTTCTTAATGAAAAGTTCTTCTTGCATTTTCCTAATTTTTGTCATTGCCAAGCCCCCAGAAGGCAGAAATGTGTCTTATTTTTTGTATCCTTCGTATGTAACTGTTAGAAAATAGAAGAAATTTAATAAATGTTTATTGAATGCATTTTTAAAACCGCAAATTTGGAGACAGGATGAAAGGAGAGGGAGGAATAATCCAATCTCTGTTTGCACAGGGTAGTGAATCATGTACCCTGGCCTGGCTCCAACCATCTTAACTCAGAACATAAGAACAAGTAATAATCCCTGTTCAGAATGTAAATATTTAACATTGTGTTTATTTGCTGGGTAGGGTCTCCATTTGTTTATATTTCTCTCAATGTTGTGCATCTCTGTCTGCCCTTCAACATGTTTGTCCACCCTGATGGAAAGCTTAGATGGAATGGAAATGATGCCTATTTTAATGGCTTCATGGCACTCAAGTGGGTACTTAAAGACGCAATTTTGAATGAAGCCTTTGGGAGACCCTAATGAGTGACACCATTCTAAATGAACTGAAATACCAAAAGAACAGCCTCTCTCTTTGGAAGAAGAATACTGAATGACATCACTGTTTTCACTGTTTCTTCAAAGCACAACACCATCATTTAGAAAACATTCCTCATTACTTCAGAAGTCTTTCCCTCTATGCTCCAGTGCCCATTTCCCGGAAGGGGGATGTCTGGGGTTAGCAGAGGGAGGCAAGGTAGAAATGGAGGAGCCACTGCTTTGTCGCTTCTTCTTGGGGCCATGACACTGTCACACACTTTCAGTATATAAATGGCCACCCTTATACATACTTTCACCCTCCACCTCCAACAAACATCCCGGCAGTAGCACTCCAGCTGCGGCATCTAGGGAATCTTCAGTTCAGTCGGGCTTCTGCCCTGCTGTAAGCCAGCATTACTGAAAGATGGAATCAGAGCTCGGAGGAACTCTTCAGTGGCGTGATCATAGATCATGGCAGTCTCAAATTCCTGGGCTCAAGTGATCCTCCTGCTTCAAATTCCCGAGTAGTTGGAATAACAGGTGCATGCCACCACACTTGGCTAATTTTACTTTTTAATTTTTTTTATAGAGACAGGGTCTCACTATGTTCCCCAGGCTGGTCTTGAACTCGTGGCCTCAAGCAGTCCTCCCACCTCAGCCTTCCAAATTCTGGGATTACAGCACCTGGGAGAAACCTTAGAAAGCACTTGTTAAACATAAAATTCTCAAGGGCCCTCCCCCGGAAATACTGATCCAGTGGGTCTGGAGTGGGGGCAAGAACTCCAGGAGATGCTTGTCATTAGGTAAGTTCCAGGATCACTGATTTCATTTCTATTCATTTAATCTTATAGAAGATGAGATTGAAGCTAGAAAGATGCGATGACTTTGCCAAGGTCACACAGCAAATCTATGTTCAAGCCTAAGCTAGACCACCAGGGGCCACTTTTTTCACTTCATCCCCTAAAGATACTATGTTAATACTTTAATTAATTAATCTGTAAATGATTTTTTTAAACTAAGCAGTTTGGTCATGTTGATCTTTAGGAAGCAAATGTACCTGTGCTGGCACATGTCATCTTGTGTGGCTTATTCCCACATGAGTGGCTGAATTAGACAAAATATCTGCACGGGTAACATCTGCTTCCAGAATGTGCACAATTAAAGTTAATAAAGGCCAGTGCTGCACGAGTGGAGGGATTTGCAGAAAGAAAAAGACAGTAGAAAAAGTAGCAGGCCAGGCACATGGCTCACGCCTGTTATTCCAGCACTTTGGGAGACCCAGGAGGGCAGATCACTTGATGTCAGCTTGGCCAACATGGCGAAACCCTATCTCTACTAAAAATACAAAAAATTGGCCGAGTGTGGTGGCTCACACCTGTCATCTCAGCTACTCAGGAGGCTGAGGCAGGAGAATCGCTTGAACCCGGGAGGCGAAGGTTGCAGTGAGCCAAGATTGCACCATTACACTCTAGCCTGAGTGAAATAGCGAGACTCTGCCTCAAAAAAAAAAAAAAGAAAAAGAAAAAAATTGGCGTAAAGCAGCATGCTGTCCTGCACTGTTTGCAGAGTTACCTTCCTTTTGAGAAGCTGATTGTCTTTCACCGGCTCCCCTTTGCCTCTAAGGGAAAAGCTGGGATTTCTCAAAAGGGCATGTAAAGTCCTTCAGGGTAGGTTTGCCTATCATTTTGCCTAATCCCTCACCACTCCCCCAGCCAACCCATCCTTTTGCCAAATCAATTTACTATTGTCTGAACACTCCAGGCTTTCCTCTGGTTTTGTGCCTTCACATGCACTGTTCCCTGAACCTGGAATTCTCCCTGCCTTCTTTCCTTTTCTTTTTTCTTTTCCTTTTCCTCTTTCTTTTCTTTTCCCTCCCTCCCTCCCTCCCTCCCTCCCTCCCTCCCTCCCTTCCTTCCTTCCTTCCTTCCCTCTTGCTCTCTTTTTAATTTTTCTTCTTTCTTTTTCTTTTTCTTTCTCTTTTTTGAGATAGGGTCTCACTCTGTCACCCAGGCTGGAGTGCAGTGGTGTGATCTCGACTCACTGCAGCCTCAACCTCCCAAGCTCAAGTAATCCCCCCACCTCAGCCTCCCAGGTAGCTGGGACTACAAGTGTGCACCACCATGCCTGGGTAAATTTTGTACTTTTTGTAGAGATGGGATTTTGCCATGTTGACCAGTCTGGATTTCTCTTTCATTGTGTAGCAAACTTCTACTTGTCCATCATATTTTAGTTTAAACACATCTCCTCTGAAGAGTCCTCTCTAACACCTTGGACATAGTAACTTGTTCTGCCTTCTGGGCTCCTGCATTGCTTTGTTTGAGTTTCAGTTGATCTATTTCTGTGAATGGCTTCTTCACTTAACTGTGAGTCAAGGTGCTTAAGGGAAGGGTTTTGTTTTCTCTAGCTTGGCATCTACACATGTAGCACAAAGAAGCTGAAAAGCAAGTGGTGGAGGAATATGATACTAAAGTGATACTAAAATGAATATTTCTAATTATATATCTTTTTTATTAGTCTTATTGGGATGTAATTAATACACTACACAATTTACCCATTTAAAGTATACAAGTCATGCAGGGCGCTGTGGCTCAAACATGTAATCCCAGCACTTTGGAAGGCCAAAGCAGAAGGATCACTTGAGGTCAGGAGTTTGAGACAAGCCTGGCCAACATAGTGAAACCCTAGCTCTACTAAAAATACAAAAATTAGCCAGGTATGGTGGTGCATGCCTGTAATCCCAGCTACTCAGGAGGCCAAGGCATGAGAATTGCTTGAACCTGGGAGGCAGAGATTGTAGTGAGCCAAGATCATGCCACTGCACTCCAGCTTAGGGGATAGAGCAATATTCTGTCTCCAAAAAATAAAATAAAATAAAATAAAATAAATAAATAAATAAATAAATAAATAAAGTATACAACTAAATGGTTTTTAGTAAGTTTACAGAGTTATACATCTACCATCACAATCTAATTTTAGAATTTTTGTCCCCTGCAGAAAGAAACCCCATACCTGTTAGCTACCACATTCTCAGGACTCCATTACTCCCCACTCAGCCCTAGGCAACCAGTAATCTACTTTCTCTATAGATTGCCTGTCTTGAAGATTTCACAGAAATGGAATCATAAATATATGGCCTTTTGTGACTGGCTTCTTTCACTTCTTATAATGTGTCTAAGACCCATCCACATTGTAGCATGTGTCAATACTACATTCACTTTTTATGGCCAAATAATATTCCATTGTATGGGTATCCCATATTTTGTTTATTCATTCATCAGCTTATGACCATTTGAGTTGTTTCTAATTTTTGGCTATTATTAATAATGCTGCTTTGAACATTCATGTACAAGTTTTTCTGTGGACATGTGTTTTTATTTCTCTTGGGTAGAGCTGCTAGCCATGGAATTGCCGGGTTATATAGTAACTCTATGTTTAACCTTTTCCAAAGCAGCTGCTCCATTTTATATTCCTGCTGGCAACATTTGAGGGTTCAAATTTCTTCTCATCCTCACTGACACGTGTTGTAGTCCATCTATTTGATTACAGCCATTCTGGTGGGTACCTCATTTTTATTTTCATCTCCCTAATGACTTATAATTTTTAGCATCTTTTCATATGCTTATTGGCCATTTGTATATTTTGTTTACAGAAATGTCTGTGAATCCTTTGCCCATTTTTAAATTGAGTTATAGGTCTTTTTATTGTTGAGTTGTAAGAGTTCTTCATATATTTTGGGTTTGTTTTTGTTTGTTTGTTTGTTTGTTTGTTTTGAGCTGGAGTCTCACTCTGTCGTCCAGGCTGGAGTGCAGTGGCATGATCTCGGCTCACTGCAACCTCTGCCTCCTGGGTTTAAGCAATTCTCTTGCCTCAGCCTCTTGAGTAGCTGGGTCTACAGGCACATGCCACCATACCCAGCTAATTTTTGTAGTTTTAGTAGACACGAGGTTTTGCCATGTTGGCCAGGCTGGTCTAGAACTCCTGACCTCAGGCTATCCGTCACCTTGGCCTCCCAGAATGCTGGGATTACAGGAATGAGCCACCATGCCCGGCTATTTTGAATACAAGTTTCTTGTTGGATATTTGATTTGCAAAAATTTTCTCCCATTCTGTGGGTTATCTTTTCAATCTCCCGATTTGTCCTTTGAAGTACAAAAGTTTTTCATTTTAATGAGTTCAATTTATCTATTTTATTTCTGACATTTGTGCTTTGGTGTCATATGTGAGAAGGCATTGCCTAACCCAAGGTCATAAAGATTTACCACTATGCATTCTTCTAACAGTTGTAAACTGTTAGCTCTTACATTTAGGTCAATGATCGATTTTGAGTTAATTTTTGTGAATGGTTTGACATAGGGGTCCAATTTCATTCTGGTGCCTGTGAATTATCTCCGCACCATTTGTTGAAAAGAATATTCTTCCCCCATTAAATTGTTTCATCCCCTTGCAAAATCAACTGACCATAAACATGAGGTATGTGGACCCTCCATTTTTTACATTAAGCTATATGCCTATTCATCTGCCAGTATTAATTAAAATCTTTTTGTCTTTAATTATGGATTGAAAGACTTTGTCCGTGCCAATAATTAAGTTGGAGGCAATGAAATTTGAAGCACAAAGTGTGCCTAAAATTAAAGTAACCTCAAGGACCTGAGAGAAACTCTCAGAGGGTACAAGGCAATGGGCTTCCACTGCTGAAGGCCTGTGCTTGGACACTGTTGAGGTCAGGGAATCATAGGTCACCCATTCTTTGGAAGTGGCTGGGCCCCTGTCAGCAGGCTTTCTCTCTTCAGGGAGTCCCACTGAAAACTTCCTTTCTTCTTCTGCTTCAAAACAAACCCCACCCCGTTCAAATCTCACTCTCACCCTTATCCCAAGATTCATATTTTGAGTTTCTCAGTATATGAGGTGTGGTTTTCAGTAGGGTATAATTCATTTTTTTCAACATATATTTATTGCGCATCTGCTCTGTGCCACATTTTGTTCTTGGTTTGGGGAATAAAGTAACAAGACAGAAAATGCCTTGCTCTCAAAGAATGTACATTTTAGTAGCACAAATTAGCAAAAAAAAAAAAAAAAAAAAAATCCTCAAGTAATGCAATAAATAAAGTAATTACCGATAGTGATTAATGCCATGACAAAAATAAAAATGGATAACAGAATTGCAAATAAAAGAAGGGTCCTATTTTAGGTAGGCTTGTTAAGGGAGCTTTGCCAAGAGGGTGGATGGTATTTAAGGACTGAGGAGTGAACCATGTGAAGATCTGAGAGGAGAGTAATCCAGGCAGAGGTAGCAGCAAGTACAAAGACTCCAAGGAGGGTGTGTGGAGCGGCAAGAAAACAAATGTGGCTGGAGCAGAGTGAATGAGGGAGAAAGGGGCAGGGGGTTGAGGTCAAAGAAGAAGCTGAAGGCAAGATGATGCAGCACTTCGTAGGCCTGGATTAGGAGTTTAGATTTTGTTCTAAATGTGAGGGAAAGCCCTTAGAGAATTCTAAGCAAGGGAGTGATGTGATCTGATTTACACTTTAAAAAGAGTACTCTGAGAGAAGAAAAATTAAAATCATTGTGACCTTGAGTTAGGCAAAAATGTCTTAGATACAATACATAGAAGCTTGATCCATAAAAGAAAAAATGGAAAAATTAGATTTCATAAAAATTAAGAATTTCTCCTTCCATTCTGAGAAACATTGTTTAGAGGATTAAAAGAAAAGGCATCATTGGTCAGGCATGTAAGGAGCTTGGAAGTCGTCACTCCATCCAAACAAGTAAAAAGCTGAACAAACTGAAAAATGAATGAAATGAAAAAACCAATGAGCAGGAACCAGCTTTGGGAAGGAAAACTTGAACTATAATTGACAAATTGCTGGAGGCTTAGTGTGGACAAGTCTCTGAGTCAAAAACTCCAGGGGATACAGCCAGTGGGGTGTGGGACACTTTTGTGAATTTTACCTCCAGGAGCTTGACAAGATTCTCACAGTGAATATGGGACAAAAATTCCCTCATTCTCTTGGTAGGGGTAGGGAAAAATAAATCATTTTGAAATACACCAAAGCATTCTGTACTTCTTAGCAAGGTCTGCCCTCAAGACCATGCTAAGGACCCCTAACCTCCTGGGGTTTAATCAGAACCTAATTGTCCTGGGGGAAGGGAAATACTCAACACTCAACTTCAGCCCACTCTGGCCATTCTGTCCAACTAAGGCAGGGAAGAAAACACTAACAAACACTTGTAAAGTTCACAGTCAGTCCATGGGCACAGGCTCACCAGAAGACCTAATCTTAGGACTACAGATAAGTAGCCCCCACCACTTACAGGGAACTTCCTTTCTTTTCACAACTTACGACTACATGACTAAAGGTCTATTTATCACAGTTCCCTTTAAACGGTATATCATGTCTGGCTATCAAGATAAACTTACAAGGCCATGCCTGTAATCCTAGCACCTCGGGAGGCCAAGGTGGGCAGATTACTTGAGCTCAGGAGTTAGAGACCAGCCTGGCCAACATGCTGAAATCCTATCTCTACTAAAAATACAAAAAAATTAGCTGGACATAGTGGCTCATGCCTGTAGTCTCAGCTATTCGGGAGGCTGAAGCAGGAGAATCATTTGAACTTGGGAGGCGGAAGTTGCAGTGAGCCTAGATCGTGCCACTGCACTCCTGCCTTAACTGGGAGACAGAGCAAGACTCTGTCTCAAAAAAAAAAAAAAAAAGAAGATAAAATTACAAGGCATACTAAAAAGCCAAAATAATAGTTTGAAGAAACAGAGCAAGAATCAGAACTAGACAGATATGGCAGAGATGCTGGAATGATCACACTGGGAATTTAACACAAATATGAATAGGCTAAGAACTAAGGCTAAGAACTCTAATGGATAAAGTAGATAGCATGCAAGGACAGATAGGAAATGTAAGCAGAGAGAGGGCAGTATTAATGAAGAATTAAAAAGAAATGCTAGAGATAAAAAACACTGTAACAGAAATGAAAAATGCCTTTGATAGGCTTATTAGTCCCAAATATGGCTGAGGAAAATCTCTGAGCTTGAGGTCATCTCAAGGCAGTTTTGAGTTTTCACCTCAAAATTGAAAAGCAAAGAGAAAAATGTCTGAGAAAAGAAAGAAAGAACAGAACACCCAAGAGCTGTGGGGAACTAGAAAAAGTTTTATGTATGCGTTATAAGAACACTGGAAGGATAACAAAAAGATATATTTGAAGCAATATTGACTGATAATTTCTCCCAAATTAATATCAGACACTGCAGATCCAGGAAACTCAGGGAACACCAAACAGGATAGTGCCAAAACAAAACAAAACAAAACAACAACAACAACAACAAAGAAAAAAACACCTAGACATACCATATTGAAACCTCAGAAAATCAAATACGAATTTTAAAATCTCCAACAAAATTGGAAGAAATAAACACCTTACCTATACAGAAGCAAAGATAAGAATTATATCTGACTTCTCCTCAGAAACCATGAAAGAAAAAAGAGAGTAAAGTGAAATACTTAAACTGTTGAGAGGAAAAAAATCAAACTAGAGTTCTGTCCCCTGTGAAATGATCCTTCAAAAGTGAAGAAAAAAATAAAGATTTTTCATACAAATGAAAATTGAGGGAATTTATTGCCAGTTGACCTGTTCTGCAAGAAATATTAAAAAATGTCATTCAGTATGATGGAAAATGGTATAAGTTGGAAATTCAGGTCTGCAGAAAGAAAGAAAGAGCATCAGAGAAGAAATACATGAAGGTTGAATAAAAACTTATTTTTCTTATTCTTAATTGATCTAACAAATAACCATTTGTCCAAAGAATAATGGCAACAAAGTATTCAAGTATGGATGTATGTGGGTGTGTGTGAGTGTGTGTGTGTGTGTGTGTTGATGGTTATATATAAATGAAATGAATGATAGCAATGATACAAGGAACAGGAAGAAGGAATTCAGATTATTTTGTTATAAACTACTCACACTATTTGTGAAGCAGTATACTTTTATTTGAAGGTGAACTTAGGTTAGTGGTAAATTTAATATTGCAAACTCTAGGGCAAACACTAAAACAAGTAAAAAATAACTGATATGCTAAGAAAGGAGAGAAAATGAAATCATTTTATAAAATACTTGATTGTAACCACAAAAGACAAAAGTAGGAACAAAGAAAAAGGCAACAAGTAGAAAACAGTAACTAATACGTCAAATCTTTTTTTTTTTTTTTTTGAGACAGTCTCACTCTGTCGCCAGGCTGGAGTGCAGTGGCGCGATCTTGGCTCACTGCAACCTCTGACTCCCTGGTTCAAGCGATTCTCCTGCCTCAGCCTCCCGAGTAGCTGGGATTACTGGCACACGCCACCATGCCCACCTAATTTTTATATTTTTAGTAGAGACGGGGTTTCACCATGTTGGCCAGGATGGTCTCAATCTCCTGACCTCATGATCTGCCCGCCTCGGCCTCCCAAAGTACTGGGATTATAGGCAGGAGCCATGGCACCCAGCCTATGGCAAATCTTAATCCAACTATATCAATGATCACTTTGAAGATCAGTGGTACAAATACACCAATTAAAAGACAGAGATTGTCTGTGTAGGTCACAGAACAAGATCCAACTATATAATGTCTATAAGAAATCCACTTTAAATATAAAGACATATATAGATTAAAAGTAAATGGGTGACCAAATATTTAAGGAAGAAATTATACCAATTCTTTACAATCTTTTTCAGAAGACAGAAGCAGAGGGAATACTTCCTAACTCACACTGTGAAACCAGTGTCACCCTAAACCAAAATCAGAAAAGACATTATAAGAAAAGAAAACTACAGACCAGTATCTCTCAGGAACACAGATACAAAAATCCTTAACAAAATATTAGCAAATCAAATTCAACAGTGTAGAAAGGTAATTATACATTATGACCAGGTGGAATTTAACTCAGGTGTGCAAGGATGACTCAACATTTAAAAAATTCAACTAAAATCAACTAATGTAATCTATCATCTCAACAAGGTAAAGAATGAAACTAACATTATCATATCTATAGATATAGCAAAAGCATTAGATAAAATCCAACACCCATTCATTATAAAAACTCTCAGTAAACTAGGAACACACAGGAATGTCCTCAAGTCCCTTCACAGGGACTATTAAAAAAAAACAAAACAAAAAACAACTAACATCATACTTAATGGTGAGAAAATAAAGCTTTCCCACTAAGATCACCACCAATACAAAGATGTCTGTTCACCTATCGTTCATTGGTTTCTTTCTTTCTCCTTCATTTTTCTTTCTTTCATTCCCTCCCTCCTTCCCTTTCTCTCCTTCCTTCCTTCTTTCCCTCCTTTCTTCCTTCCTGTCTGTCTGCCATTCTTTCACAGGGTCTTGCTCTGTCATCCAGGCAAAAGTGCAGTGGTGCGAACACGGTTCACTGTAGCCTCGACCTCCGGGACTCAAGTGATCCTTTCATCTCAGCCTCCCGAGTAGCTAGGACCACAGGCACGCAACACTGTGCCCAGCTAATTTTAAAACCTTTTTTGGAAAGATGGGTCTCCCATTCCCAGGTCAGTCTTGGACTCCTGGGCTCAAGTGATCCTCCTGTCTCAGTCTCCCAAAGTGCTGAAATTACAGGCATGAGCCACTGCACCTAGCCATACTATCCCTTTGGAAGTCCTAGCTAATGCAATAAGACAAGGAAAGAAAATAAAAAGTGGAGTGATAGGAAGGAAGAAATGAAACTGTCTTTGTTGTAGATGACATGATTGCCTATGTAGAAAATCTGAAAGAACTGCCCCCAAACTCTTGGAATTAGCCAGAT